>NC_133327.1:105799166-105869598 GCF_042186555.1 Aquarana catesbeiana | reverse complement strand
TATTCTCTCACTCTCCACATCCTCACTTTTCACCTTCCCCGTATTTTTATCACCAATTTCATTATTCTCACCATATGTTTCACCTATCCCGTGTGTGGCAATCTAGTTTACCTTATTATGACATATATTATTTTCTCTATCCCCGTCATTTTCTAGCCCCCCCAGGTCGCCGTGGGGGATCACCCCATGGTGGTGGGGTTGTGCGCCTGGGCTCGGTTGGGACATGGGTAAGCAGACTCGTCCCCTTTCTCCCCATGTATTGTATATTATCTTTGTTTATTTTGATGCTGTAATATAAACTTTAATTGCAATGTTCTTGTCTTTTGGTCAGTTTCATTATATGTTTTCTTATCTGTTAGGCTCAGACTGTTTAGTCAGAATCAACTATCCTCAGATTCCCTCCTGATGAAGCGGTTGTCCGCGAAACTAGTCGAGGAATATGATATCTGAGATCTCGTGCTGTACTGTATACCAATGATCCCATTGTTGACATACTTGTACTTATATTAAGTTTTTATTGCATCAACCTTGATTTGTCCTTTGCATCAATAAATCAATTATCAATTTTATTATTATTATTGTTTTATGCCTTAATGTGTTACCAACATTTACTGTACCGCAATAGTCCAAACATGCCCCCACTTTTTTGGTCGCCTGACTGGGGATCAGGCTTCCAATCTTTTTATTTATTAATTTCTGGATGATGGTACAAGTTTACTTTTGTCATTATGATTTCTACTTATGGAGGCCTCTCGCTTAGTCGTATACATTGGGTGGATAACACACCCGGCACCATGTCGAGTGGGATGTTTGGGTGAGCCGTTTGAGTGGACATGGCCAATTGCCTTCCACCTCACGGACCCAGGCTGTCCCACCCCTCATTTTTAATCTACCCCCATTGACACATATGGTTTGTGTTCTCTGGGGGTTGGGCCTCTTACTACTGAATTTATTCTCTCATATTATTATTGTCTATTATTAATTAGCCCCGTTGCAACCCTCCGAGACAGATTCCCATCAGTTTGGCCAGGCATTATTACCTTGGCTACCCGCCCTTTTATTCACATGTTCCTACCCGATCATGTGGCTTGCCTGTGGCCTTTCTTAACGTTTATGCATTTTTATGCAGTTAGGTCCCATGGGTTTATGTCCCGGGGGGGGCGATTGCACCGGTTCTTTAGGGTATCTTCAATCCCTATTTCACCTATTCAGGTTTTCTATCTTAAGTGTAATTTTATTTATCCTTTTGTCTATGTTTCAATATACTTTCTAACAGTCGTTTTATCCTTTCGTTGCACTGGGACCCTCTGCTTCCCCTCCTCTTGTTCCCAGCTGGGGCGCCGGTGCGGGCCCCTCCCCCTGTGTTCTCCCGCGGCGGCCTGGTGAGGTCCCTGGTGGAGGGGTTGGTCTCGCTCGTGGGACCGCCCCCTCCTCTTGCACCTATCCTGGCGGGGACTTGTTCCTATGGCCGTAGGGTGGTTGCGCATGCGCGCGCGCGCGGCTCTGTCGCGCGCGCGCTCTGTGTGGGACCTCTGACCCTGTGACGTAATGCGCCGGCGTCTCGGCGTGCGGCGCTGCGTCGCAGGGTAGGGGGCTATAAGTGATGGGCTTTACCTGTCTGTTTGACGGTCTGGTTTTTGGTCCCCGGGTCCTTGTATGCTAGCCAACCATTGGTAAGTTTGAGGGGATTACCTAATGTATCTTTTCATGTAAGTCCCGCAATTCAGGGCACCAGCATGGGTTATCTTACATACCGTGCTTTTCCTTTAGATTCTCCAAGCTGGGGTGGACATGTGTTCGCCCGCCACTTGCAGTCTCTACCCCCCTCAGTTACCCCATCGTGGCTTCAACTCCTGGCATAACGCCTCCCCCGGGAACCCTCCTATGTTTTTATCAGCATCAGGTATCCTTATGCCCATTCTCACCTCACAATTTTCACGGCCACATCCCTTCCCTCCTTGCCCCTCCTTTCCCCCTTTTCTCCCCCCTCCCCCCCCCCCCGTTTTTTCCTTTCTCCTTCCCTTTTTCCCCCCTTCCTCCCCTCCTCTTTCCTCATTCCCCTTTTTCTATCCCGTTTCCACCCTTCCCCCCCCTCCCCCCCTCTCCCCCTTCTCTCCTCCCTCCCCGTTCCCCCTCTGGTCCTTCACCCTTTCCCCTCCCATTCCATCTCCTTCCTCTACCCAATTCTTATCTTACACCACACCACACTCTTCACTTAACAACTATACCTATCCTTGATTTTCACAATAATATAATTTTTTTCACTCTTTACACACTGCCATTTATTCTCTCACTCTCCACATCCTCACTTTCACCTTCCCCGTATTTTTATCACCAATTTCATTATTCTCACCATATGTTTCACCTATCCCGTGTGTGGCAATCTAGTTTACCTTATTATGACATATATTATTTTCTCTATCCCCGTCATTTTCTAGCCCCCCCAGGTCGCCGTGGGGGATCACCCCATGGTGGTGGGGTTGTGCGCCTGGGCTCGGTTGGGACATGGGTAAGCAGACTCATCCCCTTTCTCCCCATGTATTGTATATTATCTTTGTTTATTTTGATGCTGTAATATAAACTTTAATTGCAATGTTCTTGTCTTTTGGTCAATTTCATTATATGTTTTCTTATCTGTTAGGCTCAGACTGTTTAGTCAGAATCAACTATCCTCAGATTCCCTCCTGATGAAGCGGTTGTCCGCGAAACTAGTCGAGGAATATGATATCTGAGATCTCGTGCTGTACTGTATACCAATGATCCCATTGTTGACATACTTGTACTTATATTAAGTTTTTATTGCATCAACCTTGATTTGTCCTTTGCATCAATAAATCAATTATCAATTTTATTATTATTATTGTTTTATGCCTTAATGTGTTACCAACATTTACTGTACCGCAATAGTCCAAACATGCCCCCACTTTTTTGGTCGCCTGACTGGGGATCAGGCTTCCAATCTTTTTATTTATTAATTTCTGGATGATGGTACAAGTTTACTTTTGTCATTATGATTTCTACTTATGGAGGCCTCTCGCTTAGGTTTTTATTGTTGTCTGTGTCCCCATTCGGGAGATTCACACTCTCTATTTGTCCTATATATCGTTATCACCAAAAGTAAAGTGAAAGAAAACCCCAAATTTAGTGTTGTCACCAGAACAGGTATAGAGGAGGAAATCTTCCAAAAAGGTTACTTGTTCTGCTGAACCTGGTGACAACCAAGGATTCCCTACTTTGGAGGGATTTCCTTTCACTTTTCATTTTGGCTATAGGGCAGGAAATGAAGGGAAATCTCTTTAATGGGACACAGATGGTAAAATTAAAACTGCCAGGGGTTATAACCCTCCACACTCCATCCAAAAGCTTTGCCTTCAGTTCTGCTTTAATATTTTTGGCCATATACCTGTTGGGGAAACTGGGACAGAAAATGTGGAAAAATGTCCCCATCAAGAATAGCAATAAGGACTTGAAACAGATTTTAACTCTTCTTCACTCTACTGAGAATGAGTGGTTTTAGTGTTGTGTCTGCTTTCGAGAGATTTCCCTTACTTCCTGTGGATGAGCAAAAAATTAGTGTAGCGCTAAATGGTGAAATCGTACAAGTGAATGCATCTGTGCGCTGTAAAGTGCACAGTGATAAAAATCGCAATATGAATGAAAGAAGAGTGATAATGAACCACTCAATCTGTGTGTAAGTGCAAAGGTGCTAAAACACAAAACGGATCAGGAGCATTGAACCATAATCACAATATACATGAAAAGTGAGTGCACTTAAATGGATGAAAAAAATGAAGGGGCTTGCTTATCTTATGCCTTCCACATTGCTTTTATACTACTATTTTGTGATAACATTTTATTCCCTCTACATCTGTTCATTGATGTATGATCTTAAATAAATCTTATTGATTGACCTGCACCATTTGGAGCTATTTTTATATTTTTCCTGCACTGTGGCCTCTGATGAGAACATCCACCCCCACGGCTGTCCTCTGACTTGACCCTTTGGTTGGCTCATCGTTGCTGTCCTGTCGTATGGTTCGGAGTCTAGGAACCTATCATCCGGATTCATTTGGTTTCTCTATCTACACCATACCAGAGCGCTAGGAACTAAGCGTTTGACTCACTACCATATGGTAAGTGCATCCACCTCATCTGGTAAGAGTATTTCATCTTTTCCATTTGAAAATCGTTTTGAAGTCTCCACATGTATACTAGTTATTTGATTTGAATACCAGCCATTCATCGCTTTTGGAGGTGGACCCTCCCTTTTGTCACTTTTTTGACTTTGGTGTTTATTTTTTGGAAATACACACCATTTTTGCTTTGTTGCTTTTTAGTGGACTTTCATTTTGTCATGCATTTAAGTGCACTCACTTTTCATGTATATTGTGATTTTGGTTCAATGCTTCTGATCCGTTTTGTGTTTTAGCACCTTTGCACATGCACACAGATTGAGTGGGTCATTATCACTTTTCTTTCATTCATATTGCGATTTTTATCACTGTGCAGTTTACAGCGCACAGGTGCATTCAGTTGTACGATTTCACTATTTAGCGCTACACTAATTTTTTGCACATTTACTTGGACTTTGTTTGAGTGTTAGCAGTTATACTCTTCTTTGGTTTAGCGCAGTTCTTTCCCCCACTTCACATTCCCGGAGATGAGCCTGGGTTTGGTATGAACCCACAATTTAATTGTCATTGTTGGGCCACAATACACTCTTAAGTGAGTGAGACAAAAAAAACCTTTCCCAGACCAGAACTCCGGGATAGTGCCCTCCAGCAATCTTCTTCAGGCCCTTAGCTTTGCAAGAACTGAGGCCCCTAACTACAACACTTGTCTCACAATAGCTGCCTCCAAGGGGCAGGAGCCCCAGGAGAACTGGATCCCCCTAGCAGAGGAAGAACACCCTGGAAAGGCCTCACAAATATTTATCACCTTCTCTAGGCACCTTCTGGGCACCCCCTCTAGGGATTGGCCAAGATATGATAAATATTCATAACTGAGTGATTGACACTCTTGCTCTATCTTCTTCCAGAAACCAGGGGAGCACTAATCACCTAGCCTGGGAAACCCTGAGCAGACCAAAAAAACTCATCCTTGCTCTACTAACTACAGTGGAGCCAAAAACTAAATGTAGGGTGCTACATTTAGTTTTGGATAGAGTTAAGGAGGCTGGTAATCTTTGCCAGGCGTTATTTGCTGTCTGTGTCCATATTGGGGAGATTCACCCTTTCCTTTTTTTCTACATTTTATAGTTGTCACTAGACTAGGAGGTTAGGGAATGACCTCTTCAAATGAGAACATTTGTTGAGAAGAGTTCCCCTCACTTCCTGTTGCATCTCTAGAACAAGAGGAAAATCCTTCACTGTAGGGACATAGAAAATAATATAATGACAAAAATCTAAAGTTCCAAACTATCCATTACTACAACACATGTTTCAGTTTGTCTTCTGCTTTCATGTTACTAATTTTACATCAGCATTTAATTTTAAAGAGAACCTCCCCCTTTATATATATAAAAAAAGACATGAATATCTGAAACAGTGTACCTAAATAAGTACATCTCCATGCTGCCTTTCCCCTTTCCCTCTCCTTTAGTCCTTTTAATCTAAAGTTCCAAACTATCCATTACTACAATACATGTTTCAGTTTGTCTTCTGCTTTAATGTTACTAATTTTACATCAGCATTTAATTTTAAAGAGAACCTCCCCCTTTATATATATATATATACAAAAAGACATGAATATCTGAAACAGTGTACCTAAATAAGTACATCTCCATGCTGCCTTTCCCCTTTCCCTCTCCTTTAGTGCTTTTTATGGTGCAAGCTGGGATCAGCTTGCAATGTAGTCGTGCTGCACATGCACAAGATGGAGTGCAAGACATTGTCAGGCTCCTCTTGCACATGTCAAACAACATTACATTTGTCTGTTTAGAAAAAAAGCCTTCCCCCTGAGATCTCACAAGATTTCATGGGAAGGCTTTTTTTAATCAGAAGAATGTAATGTCATACAGCGCATTGGCAACATGAGCTACACAACATCATGCTCTCCATCTTGCACATGTGCAGTACGACAATCCTGCAGGGTCTCATGAGATGATGAGATTAGGTACAAGATCTCCATGAAGGAACTGATGACCTTGCCTTCCTAGTGTCTTTAGGGAAACCAGGAAATGGACACAAAAAAGGTAAGTAAATAAAAAAAAGTAATAAAAAAAAAAAACAACAGTGTTGGGTGATTTTTAGTAAAAGGGAAAAAAGGTATGCTTTAACCTGCACACAGGCCAAATCAGACTGATGTGGGGGCATTGCAGAGTAGAAAGACAGAGTCACTTATCTGCAGTTCTGGAGCTGTAGTCTTATGAACATGAGTCTGAGAGTGATGTTCAGTTTGCATACAAATATATTAAAAGGCAGCGATGTGCCAACCACAGAAATCCCCCCACCCCCCAGCCACAGAGAACAAGAGTTTCAGCCACCAGAGTAAAAGCAGCCATATTACTTGGGGACAGTGATGGCACTAGGGGCTGGCAGCACAGAAAATGAGAAAGAATTAAGACAGGCAGTTGCCAATATAACAGTTTTTTGACTAGAGTATATTTAGCTTCACAAATAAAACTTCTAACAATGTTGCATTTTATAATCGCTTTGAGCTAATGGATTTTATCTTATCCCTAATCTCCCCAGAACTCATTTGAATACACAAATAACATCTAAAAGAAAGATACTTTAAAATTCAGTTACAATTGATCGTATTGTCTAGACCAGCATCAATCAACCACATTGATGTTTTACTTATTAAATTAAATCTTAGTAATAATTAAAATTCTAATGACTCCAGAGCCAATACCTATAGCAGTGATGCGCCTGTGTCTCCTGGGTAAAGTCAAGTCTGACATTGTTCGTATGTCAGTGTCCTGTAATAAGGCCTGAATGGTTGTGATTTCAACACAGAGTACCACTTTAAAACAAACCTATACTGACCTAGAACACAAAAAACTGACACTAGGATTTAAATGTACCTGTTTTCAGTAACCTGGTGTAGTGTAGTCTTGGCAGGATCTTATATAAGCTTGGGGTAGAGCTTAGCTTAAGGAGTTTGGACTGGCTAATAAGGAAGGATAGAGCCACAAAAGAGAGAGATGGGCTAAGAAATTAAAAGTCCTTTCTTTGCTACACCTGGATGGGCATCCCTCCTACTGGCCACTTGAAGGTATACTTCCACAGAGAGAAGAACTGCTTATTGCTAAATGGAAGAGAATTCATGTAATTGAACTGTTCTGTGAACTACCTCATTAAAGTTGAATTGGGAGTGAGCCTCTGGCTGTTTTAAGTGTCTGAAGCATCTCCCTAGTACCTTTGCTGCTGTGAAGTGAGCTAGTGCCCCGTTAAGCAAAGCTAGACTGTGCATCTCATGAGAAACACACACTGAGAAGTAGAAATCTCAGGAACCAACTCAGTGCATACCTGGTTGGGCTAGTTCATGCGTGCTCAACCTGTGGCACTCCAGATGTTGCCAAACTACAAGTCCCATGAGAAATTGTAAGCTGCTGACCGTTACAAGCCCAAAGGCAGAGGTATGATGGGCCACAGGTTGAGCACCCATGGGCTAGTGGATTGGGGTGAATTGGGGACTAGGAGCTCTATGCTGTAACCACAAGAAAAACATCAGGCCTTACACAAGAAGTGTCCCCAGATGGAGGATTGTAGTTGCTATAGGTGACTAGGAGTATGGCGAGTGGGTGTTCAGCGCACTCTATATTTCAAACTCACCATACATGCATGTGTGCGGCAAAAGTGGAATTCTGCATGAGCTGTGGACTTTAAGCATGGCCAGTGAGTAGGCATGAACAAGCCCAGTTCTGGAGGAAAGTAAGTTGGTGACTCAGCAATGTTGAGACCCGCCTACAGTGGTGTTCATACCGCTGGCCTGTAGAAGTCACTTTTTACAGTTGTCACATGTATAATACATTCTATACTCTGCACATGCTAGTACCTGTTCCTGTTCTGATATACTCAAGGATGTTTGAACTTGTTAGTAAAGCACTCTATAACTACTTAGCCTCCTAAACTACAGGACACAGCACCTGTACTGTTGTATTCTGCAGAGTTTGACTACATCTATGAAGTCATTTGGCCTTGCCCATTTCCACCTTCTGAACCTTGCTATTGATCCATCAATGTGATATATAGTTTTACTAACCTATGTTGAGGTGTGGGAGGCAACAGGGACCGTGTTGGTAATTATTTAAAGTACAAATGAAGGCAGAATTTTTTTTAGTTTTTGATAGCGTTAGATAGAGATTATTGCTGTATGTGGCCCCATTAGAGAGATTCACCCTCTTTATTCCTCCTGTTTATCTTTATCACTGAAAGTGAAGGTTAAAAAATCCCAAATTTTGGGTTGTGGCCAGAACAGGGACAGGGGGAAAATCTTGAAGTGGGAGCATTAGCTCTGGTGATCCTGGTGACAATCAGATTCCCTCAATTTGGAGATAGGACAGGAAGTAAAGGGAAATCTCCCCGATGGGACACATGTGACAAAAAAGACCTGACAGGGGTTATAAACCTCCCTTATTCCATTCGGAATTAAAAAGTTTTGCCTTTAGTTCCACTTTATTAGAGGCTATATGTTGTGATTCCGGGTGCTCTAGAGCAATGTTTCTCAACTCCAGTCCTCAAGTACCCCCAACAGGTCATGTTCAGGCTTTCCATTATTTTGCACAGGTGATTTGATCAGTTTCACTGCCTTTGTAAATACCACAGCCGTTTCATCTGAGGGAAATCCTGAAAACATGACCTGTTGGGGGTACTTTAGGACTGGAGTTGAGAAAAATTTCTCTAGAGCAGCAGTTCACAACTACCAGGCTAAGCCTCTCTCCTGCATTGCTGCCAACCCCTCCATCCTTACCACTGTGAACCTAGTGTGGGGGTTGCTCACTCACAGTGTCTCAGAAGCTGAGTTTTGGACTGTTGGGAAGTACCAGTGTTTCCTTTCCACCTTTGACAGGGGAGTGATCACTCAGATTGGAGCTTCAAAATGTGCACAGAGACTGGGGGAAGCCTGGATAAGCTGAAAAATTAAATGTGACTAACTACTACTAGCGATAGCATAATCAGGGTAAATGAGACCCTTCACAGCCATACCAGTGAGTTTTACATTTCCTGGAGTCAGATCAGCTGATCAGAGATGAATTCTGTAATTTAGGGATTACTGCACTGTGTACATCATCATTGCCTTTAGTTCTACATTAATAGAGCAGTCTAGGTTTATGTGGTACCACGGTGCTGTAGAGCAGTGTTTCTTAACCACTAGGCTGCAGCTTGCCTCCAGGCCACACCCTCTTTCCTGCCACTCTGCTAACCCCTCCCTCATCCTCCTGTGAGCCCAATGATGGGGATATGTGCTCACTGTGTCTTATAACCTGGATTTTGGGCTGTCAGGAGGTACCAGTGTCCCCTTTCTACCTACGGAAGTGGAGTGATCATACAAATTAAAGGTGCACCACAGAGACTGAGGAGCCAGCGGAAGCATGGGTGAGTGGAAGAGGCATCTACTAAATGATACACACCTTGCACCGTTAAGAGATCTGTAATGATTACATGACTGCAAGTTAGAGCAACAGACATACATACCAAGCACTAAGCAGAGGAACTGTATACTCATACAATAAAAGTATGTGATTACATATTTTGCATTTCTGTACTCTACTGTAGGAACATGCATTGCTGGATTGTGCCGTCACTTCATTTTAACTTCACCCCAATGCACCTGCAATGCAGCATGCCCCAGTGTATAGCATGGTAATGAGTAGTGTTACAAAAATTGGTACATGTGTGATAATAGGTACAATAGGGTGTGTTGACAGCCTATTTATTTTAAATGGGCTGCCTTAAACCAATTCAATGATATAAAGAAAAAATGGGCCCTTACATTTGGGGCTGAGAATCACTGATCTAGAGCAGCCCTTCTCAACCTTTTTAACAAGAACAGCAATCTTGGAAATAACTTTCTGGTGCAAGGGAACCCACTGCTAAAAATAACTATACAGTATCTACAGATCATAGCACATGGGCTAGCACAAAGGGATTATAATAAAAATAAAGAGACATAGAAACAGTTTATAATTTTCACAATATTTATTTATTTTGGCATTTAAATAAATGGCCACGGTGTTATCCAAGGGGTAACCTGATAATAAATTAAATTTAAATGAAAACCTGGCTAAAAACAAAATTACACTGTGTCCATTCAGACAATGCTGGACGATTACTCCCCCACTGAACAACACTATTTGTGGGAGTTGCGGTCCGGTCCGACGGCTAGTGACTGACTGCCCTCAGCTCCTATTCTCTGCTTCCTCCATGTGGGCTTTACACTCGCCTATTCTGCCCAATCCACTGCCTGATACCGCTGACCAATCCCATGGCTGTTGCTGCCCAGGGATACTGCTGCAACCAATGACAACCTGTGAATACAGCAAGCAGGGAGTAGAGATCTGCAGACCCCCTTTGAGCTATCCCATGTTGACATTGCATATTGCTATGACCTTTCATTTGCTGAGATATAGGAATTAATAAAGGAATAAAGAATGTGGTATGCTTTGCATATTTGACACTCACCCTATATGATAATTATTTTCAATAGTGAAAAGGAATGAAATACATAATAATGTTCCTCTTGTCTGCCTCCTCCCCCATGGTGCTGCCACATTTGGCAACTATTGGGGGGAGAGGGCAGCAGGGGTACCTGATTTTGACAGGTACCCAGTACCACTTCCGCCGTAGCAAACTCAGCCGGAGGTTCAGCAACCTTCCTCCTTCCCCCCACAGCCGACCCATTCACAAAGAGCAGCATGCTTCATGAATGCGCAGTATGGAATCATAGTTTTCCCTTAGTAGAAATGGCAGCAGCAGCACCCGACAGCCATTTGAAAAACACCACTGGATTCCTGGACAGGTAAGTGTCCTAATATTAAAAATCAGCAGCTACGGTATTTGAAGCTGCTGACTTGAATTTTTTTCTGAAAGGAGCCTGGAACTCCTCTTTAGTGCTCCCTTACACCTGTGGCTAGTGGAATGCTTCTTTACACTGGTGGTCAATGGAAAGAATTCTGCTTACAGTGGTTGTCAGTGGGAGGAATTCTACATATATTGGTGGTCAGTGGGAAGAATGCTCCTTGCATTGGTGCTTAGTGGACAGAATGCTTCTTAAATTGGTAGTCACTGAGCAGAATGCTCCTTCTGACGTATGTGAAAAATGGGGTGAATGGCACTCCCTATTTTAAGTGAACTGAATGTGTAAAAAAGGTACAAAATGTCCACTGTGATGCACTATAAGTGATACCTCTTTACAAATAAAACACATTTTTTCTTTTTGAATTAATATTTTTCTACTTTTTAGTGTTTATTATTATTGTTATTATTATTTTTTCATCATCATTATTTTTTGGATCATTTTTTGAACTTTTACTAATGGTATGTTCACCACACTGGACTTGATATGATACACATCTGGCACAGATTGGCACACCAATGCTCATATGTCTAATATTACAATTGAGTGGTATCACTGAATGTTATGCTTTAGTAATTAAATTTTTATTTGTAAAGAGGTATCACTTATAGTGCATCACAGTGGACGTTTTGCACTTTTTTTACACATCCAGTTCACTTAAAATAGGGAGCGCCATTCACCCCACTTTTCACATATGTCACATTGATTAGCCCTCTAGGGGGCGTATTAGGGGAGGCTGCACACCTTCTTTTCTCTCCTAAGCGCGGAGCTTTTTTATTGTATTAGAATGCTCCTTCTAACCATCCCATGGCGGGTATAAATTCTAGGGTATGTTCCTCACGCTCTTTAGAACTGAATAAGTGACTTGTTTAAGCTTCAAAATGTCCAGCTGAATGTGACCAACTACTACTAATGTCCTGGTGTCAGGTCAGCTAGGAGGTGAATTTTGGAATTTATGAGTTACTGCACTGTGTATATTATCATTACTTTTCACTCCATGAAGAAAAAGCCCTCATGTCGCTCTTCCCTCCAGAGGAGATCAGCCAAGATGGGGAGTGTGATATATTAAGGGACACTGGGGCTGATTTACGAAAGCCGTGCGCCATCAGTAGAGGCACACGGCAAGGCGTAAAGCACATTTTCATATTTACGAAACGGTGAGAATGCGATCTGTGCACCACTATGAACCACTATGACCATGGCTCACGGCATCTTCAATTCAATATTAACAGAAGATGGAGGTGCCAATATTATGGGGTGATGTGGGGTGATGCGAGGAAGTTTAGTAACAAATGCCCAAGTAACAAATATGCCCAAAATAGAATGAGAAACTAACTTTTTCAGAGAAAGCCTGCTGTACCTGCAAGTATGTTTAGAAATGAGTGAAATCATTGTAAGCAGTGCGCATGCGCAAGCGGATCATGTGCTCGTTCAAATGCGTTTGTTCACTGCGCGGCCAAAATCTTAGTAAATGTTTAAGAGGAAGTAAAACCCATCGGGTTTTTCTCCCCGCAAGGCCTACAAGTTAAAAGCGTAATTATAACCATTGTATGACACTTACCGCGGACTCCGGCTCTGTGACTTACCGCAGACTCCAGCTCTGTGACTGGCCTACATCGCGTGACATCACTCGCGCGTCAGTCACGGCACACGCTGGGGGAAGAAACGGCACGATGGTCTGTTTCTTCGCAGCGCATGCGCAGATGGCGACATCGAAGCACTACAAGTGAAATATCTCCTAAACGGGGCACGTTTAGGAGATATTTCCACTACCTATAGGTAAGCCTTATTCTAGATAAAAGACAAACAAAAGGGTTTACAACCACTTTAAGCAACGTACATGCAATTGCGTGGGTTGAAGGGGCGCACCTCTAAACTTGTCAATATTTTTTTTTTTACGCTGGTTCACCTTTATGTATTTTTATAAGGAGATTTGCACACAGGTCATGTTAGCATGTTACGTTGCCAACACGTGACATGCACCTTAAAATTATTGCAAGTTAAAATTATGTAAAAAGACTTTTGCTCCTCTAGCTCCTCCTAAAAGGGCAGTTAACCTTCCCCCTCTAATGCATATGATTTCCTTGGGTTAGCTTTTGCTTTTAAAGGGGAACTCCACACTCCATTCTCCAATGCTCTTGTCTCCCCCTCCAACCCCTTGGATTTCCATTGGCTAGCTTTTGCTTTTAAAGGGGAACTCCACACTCCACTCCATTCTCAAAAGGCTGTCAGCTGTCTTCACCAATCCAAACCACATCCTTTTTCAGAGCACACAACAGGGCCAGCTAGGAAAGGAGCGATTGCCTAACAAGGCCACCATACAAGGCCACATGCACTCAACATAGCTGGCTGCCTTTGTGGCATGTTGGGCTCAGCCCAATACCAACCACAAATAACCTTGTACCCACTAGTTTAAAGGGGCTTTCCACATTCCGTAAAGCCCCCTGTCTGCGGCCCCCCACAACCCCAGCCTAGGGTTGTGTGGAAGAGGCTTTTGTCCCCCTGAATATGAGAACAAGGTGGTTGACTTTTGGGGTGCCCGAGTCCCTCCTGCCCCCAAAGCATCCACCCCCCTTTCATGGGCTGGCTTGCTGTGTGTTTGGCTAGGGGTTTGTTAGTGTGTGGGAGGGGCACAATATTTTTTCATTTTGGGGTGGTATTTTTCATGTGGGGGGTTCTCATTTTAAGCCTTAACAAACCCATTTGGCCTTGTATGTATTGGGGGGGGGGGCAGGCTATTTTTTGTTTTGTGTTAAAATCTTGCAGCTGCAATGTAGATTTGTAAGTTCTCTCTAAAGCCGTACATCTTTTAAGCAGCATTTTGGATACATGCTACAGATGCACCAGTTTACAGGCAGAGTAAGCGCCCCCCCTCCAAGTTACTAGCTTTTAAGCAAATTTGCATTTTTAAAGGCACTTCTCCTTGTTTCATTTTTGGGGTTGTCCAAATTGGTGACATTGATATATGTCCCACAGGGTGGGACCTGGGCCCCCATAGCCAATTTAAGGCCAATAACTAGAAGATATGCCAGCCAAGTGGGGACTAGCAAAATTAACAGGTCAGTTCCCATAGACTGCAAGGGTATTTGTTGTATAACTTTTGCCCATGTTAGGCTCTTTGTTTGCACTCATGGACCAGGTGGTGTTTGTCCCATCTGTAATTTTGTAGCATGCTGGATGATGTGCTTAATTTTGGACAGGGGGTGGCTTCTTTTGTGCTAGCTCAATTTTTCCTATGGCTTTTGGTGTGTGAAATGCATTTGGCTTGTTCTGGGCATGCTCAGGGACTTTGATTTTTTTCTTGTGGCTTTTGGTGTGTGAAATGCTTTTGGGTTGGTCTGGGCATGCTCAGGGACTTTGAACAGCACTTGGATTTTTCTGGGCATGCTCAGAGAGTGTGTTTTTTAGGTTAGTAATTTAAGGACATCCTTAACAGGTGTACCCACTTTGAAGTTCTGTCTCTACATTGGGTGAACATGCATTGTGTGTGTTTCATGGACTGTGCATGTGTTTTCAATTGCCTCATTAGCACACAGTCAGTCAGCCAGGCAAGAGACTACATATGTTTTAGAGCAAGTTTTTTTTACTTTTGTTTATTTTATTTTTTATGGGGGGGGGGGTTATTTTGCCCTGAAATATTTGTGATGTTGTCAATGTGTTTTGTTTGTAGGTTGTTAGTTTCACTTTGATTCAATTGTCTGTACTACATTACTTTGCAAAAATTTCCTCAAGATTTTGTGACTAATATATGTTCAAATCCTTAAGAGACTGTCCCTTTGTGGGCGCAGTCCTTTTAACTCCTGTTAATTTCCTCTGCAAAATGGTCAGACCTCAACACCATATTCTGTTAGTGTCTCAAATTAACATACATGTGTTTTTTGCTTTCCTTGCTCTTTTCCAAGTCCTGTTTTGTTGACCAATAAAATTTGTAGCAAATTTTTATGTTTTATGTGTTTTGTTAATTTTCATATAACAGATTTCCCAGTTGCAGCTTAACTAGGCTGATTGGCATGGCAAAACAAAAAAAGGTGTGATTTGTTTAAAAGGTACTTTCCTGGTGCCTTCATGACAGCATATACATGGATTGTGCGTATGCTGCCATGGATAGGCACCAGGAAAGGAAAATTACTGAGTGGTAAGTATTCAATTTTCCATTTTAGCACAGTGGTTCTCAGCCTCAGTCCTCAAGTACCCTCGACAGGACATGTTTTGGGAATTTATCTTAGCTAAAATAGCCGGCCAAAATACCAAGCCATTGACTCAAGCCATTGATTTAAAGCACCTGTGCAAGATGAAGGAAAACCTGCAAACATGGCCTGTTGGGGGTACTTGAGGACAGGGTTGAGAATAAGGATGAGCTCAGGCATGTTCGCAAGCTGCACGGGCCAAGTTCGCCAGGAAGTCGGCACTGCACAGCGCTAATCACAGGCAGTGAGACATTGTCCCGATGTGCGGCTGCAGAGATTGGGAAATGTCTCACTGCTTGTGATTAGCACGTGGCGGGCAGGCTGGCTCGGCATGTGCGGCTTGCGAACACGCCTGAGCTCATCCTTAGTTGAGAAGCACTGATTTAGAGCACTGGGCTAAAATCTAGCTCAAGACAATCCTATTCTAATTGTGGGCATTTGAGGGAAACCAAGTGAGTGTTAGAACCCCTACTTGTCTTTTTTTAGGTTGGGCTTTGTGTCCCTTTTCTGAAAATTGGCTTCTCTTCCTGTCACATAGCCAAACATGAAGTGAGGGTAAAACCCTACCAATGTCTTTCCTTGGGGACACACAGGTCAATCTAACTAGTGTCCCATTAGGCAAATAGCACTCTAGCACTTTGTTGTGTACACCTCAAATGATTAGGTATTTTGGGGTTTATTAAAGGCAAATCCACTCTGCAATACAAGTGTACTTGCTGTAAATCTGAGGGGAAGCACTGGTGATTTTATCATCCAATCATGTAGAAGCAGAGATGCTGTTTTTTTTATTTTCATTGCATGTCCCCCTCGGATCTCCAGCAACTGCACTTCCAAGTGCACTTGTAGTGCAAAGTGGATTTGCCTTTAGTAAATAAACCCCAAAGTCCAAGATATCTAAGATATCTAATAATTTGGGGTGTACACAGCAAAATGCTAGAGTGCAATTTACCTAATGGAGAAACTATTTAGATTGACCTGTGTGTCCCCAAGGAAAGACATTTGTAGGGTTTTACCCTCATTTCCTGTTTGGCTATGTGACAGGAAGTGAATACATTTGAAGGAGAAAGTGGAAAAATTTGGGAGGTGTCTTCAACCTATCATGGCTGCAGACACCCCCAAACACTGACAAGACTTCTAATCCCTCTGCACTCTATCCCAAGCAAAAATAAGAAAGGATTTCATTTAGTTTAACTTTGCAAAGACACATTCCTAAGTTCAACTGTGATGCATGTCAATGGCCCATTTAGACCTTGTTTAATAGAAAACACCAGTTACCTTTCACTAGAAACATGTGTTAGTCCAGTCCTGGAAATCTGCATCTGCTTTACTATTAATTTCCATAAAAATTGGGTTCCTGCGGCTAGATGAGTGACCGCTGTATATGTGAGATGCGCAACTGCTGTGTACCCATGGCGCATTCTGGTTCCCGGAAGCGGTGGCCAGCACACAGGAATGACATCACACCCCTACAGGAAGTTGCTTGTACTTCTGCTAATTTCTTCCTACCACCGAGTCCTGCTCACTGTTCTCTGAGGAAGAGATGATCCTTATTTGCAAATTAAGATAATTTTTAATTTTTTTTTACATGGGGTGGTGTTCGTGTGGGTGGAAACCCACACAGGCACAGGGAGAACATTCAAACTCCAGGCAGATGGTGTCATGGGCAGGATTCGAACCAGCAACCCTTTTTGCTGCCTAGGTGAAAGTGCTAACCACTACACCACTGTGATGCCCAAATATATATCTATAGATGTAGGTTCTTGTATCCACCAGCAGAGAGAAGTTGGGTAGATGCCACACTCCCAATTCTGGAGGCATAATAATGGTCTTTCACTCTAGCATGTTTTGAAAAAAAGATGGGTTCTCATGTACCTTGTATAATGCCCAAGAAATATTGTTGGGAAAATACAAGTGGGTCATGGCACATCTACATTCCAAATTTGCACTTAAGATGGTCATGCACTATGCAATCTGACTGGCCAATCTCTGTCCAACTCGATATTTAGGCAAAATAGGTAATAGGAAGACGCACTTGAACAATTAATTCAAATTATAGGAAATCAATCAGGCTCTTGCACTAAATCTAATTTATGTAAGATCTAACTGATTGCAGTGTATGGTCACCTTTAAAGATCAAGATCTGAAAATATACATTTATTGGGTTTAGAAACACTTCTCTGTTCTTTGTAATGTATTAAAAGATTTGGGTAAAAAAAGAAAAAAAAATTCAAAGATATATTAGAAGTGATAGGAATGAAATTAGCATCAAAAGGGTTAATTAACTGAGAACACCTACTAATTGCCTAACATGACACATCCAATGAGATGAAATTAACCAAATGGATTGGGCGTGCGCTATTATCAATGAGAAAACCACAGTTACCCTTGCAACAATTGCAGTTTATATGCGTGGGTATTTATTATTGTTATTTGAGCTTCAAAGTGTGCCGGGTCGCACGTTTGGTTAATGACTTTTCCAGCGCAGCAATTAACTGCTTAACAACTGTGCCATAGCCGAATGATGGGTACAGAGCGGCTCGATAACTCCCCCTGGGGTGCGCACCCGGGAATATCCGTGACCGCGCATTACGGATCACCGTAAATGGCCGCTGTAAAAGTGCTATTTTTAGCACTTTAGCGCCTGCAAAGCGCCTTAGTGTGAAAAGAGCCTTAGGGTCTCAAGAAATGAGATAGGCCATCAGTACATCAGGTGTGATCAATTTTCAGCGTTTGGCACCATAGCTTGTGGACTCTATAACTTTCACACAGACCAAATAATATACACCTATTTGGGTTATTTTTACCAAATATATATAGCAGTATAAATTTTGGACAAAATTTTGAAGAAAAATTACTCATTTGCAAAATTTTATAACAGAAACAAAGAAAAATGCATTTTTTTACAGAATTTTTGGTCTTTTTTCTTTTATAGCACAAAAAATAAAAAAAACAGCGGTGAGTAAATAGCACCAAAAGAAAGCTCTATTTGTGTGAAAAAAAGGACAAAAATTTAATATAGGTACAGTGTTGCATAAATGAGTAATTGTCATTCAAAATGTGAGAGCACCGAAAGCTGAAAATTGGTCTGGTTAGGAAGGGGGTTTAACCTCCCTGGCGGTAATCCCGAGTGTGGCTTGAGGTTAGATTTCAGTCCCATTAACGGTAACCCCGAGCCACACTCGGGATTACATTGCAGGATCCTGGTGCGGCTTTACTTACCTTGTCCCCAGGATCCTGCGATGTCCCCCGCAGTGTCCATGGGCTGTGTCTCCTCCGAAGCCACTCCGTGCCAGGCTCCGTTCCCTGCGAGCGGCGCGACGCACAAGGGTGGAGCCTGGCGGCAAATTCAAAAAATGTAAAAATCATAACACATACAGTACTGTAATCTTACAGATTACAGTACTGTAAGAAATTATTTCACATCCCTTTTGTCCCCAGTGCTTTGGCTAAAGCCCTGCATGCAGTTTTATATGATATATACTGTTCTTTCTGCCTGGAAACTGGAGATTGTCCATAGCAACCAAAAAGTGTCCCTTTATGTCAAAAGTGGCTTTAGATCAGCTAGAAAACAGCGATAGTAAATTAGAACACTTGCAGAATTGAGCGATAGTGAATCGTGGGGAAATTTATTTTATTATTATTATATTATTATTTTTTTAATTATTTATATTTATTTATTATATTATAATTTATGTTTTTGTGTTTCAAACTTCATCATACCCGGGATATCTACTAGACTCTTGTTTGGACAGATATAAGTGTGTTATTGTTAAGAATTACAGGCCTACAAATTTCCATGCAAAATAATTGTACCGCTTTCAGCACCTAAAATCCCAAATAATCATACCGCCAGGGAGGTTAAGTGCCCAGTGGTCAAGTGGTTAATGTATGAACTGGCGCAGCGCATTCTTTTTAGTAAATCAGTCCCATTGTGTTGCTGTGCTGGGGATGGAGGTAGTGTTACTTCTAGGCAAATAGGGATGACATTGTGTTTATTCTGAATTCAGAAATCAGCTGTCATCCCTGTGCCAATGAGTTCAGGCAAAGATTCCCTGCTCCAGACGTGACATATACAAAGGGGTGGGGATGCTCGTAACATTATCAACCTAATATGGTTACAGTAGTAACATGACCAAATCTCACTACAAAGGCAAAAATGTTTTAGGATACATCCACCATAGAAATACAGCTAATGCCCTGTACACACGAGCGGACTTTTCGACCGGACTGGTCCGATGGACCGAATCCGTCAGACAATCCGACCGTGTTTGGGCTTCATCTGACTTCCGACAGACCTTTTCGGTCAAAAATCCGGCGGACTTTAGATTTGAAACGTGTTTCAAATCTTTCCACCGGAACTCCGCCGGACCCAGTTCCTATTGGGAAGCCCATTCGTCTGTATGCTGGTCCGACGGACCAAATATGACGCGAGGGCAGCTACAGCACCTGCCCGCGAGAATGTTTCTCAGTGACAGGGTATAATCTCGCGCTCACTGCAATAGGAAAAACACATTTTCCTATTGCAGTGAGCGTGAAAAAGAGGCGACAATGTCCCTTAGGTCTGGTATGGATTTTAAGGGGAACCCCCTGCACCAAAAAAATGCAGTGGGGGTCCCCCCGAAATCCATACCAGACCCTTATCCGAGCATGCAGCCCGGCCAGTCAGGAAAGGGGGTGGGGACGAGCAAGCGCCCCCCTCCTGAACCGTACCAGGCTGCATGCCCTCAACATGGGGGATGGGTGCTTTGGAGAAGGGGGGTGCCCTTCGCCCCCCCACCCTAAAGCACCTTGTCCCCATGTTGATGAGGACAAGGGCCCCTTCCCGATGACCCTGGCCGTTGGTTGTCGGGGGCTGCGGGTGGGAGGCTTATCGGAATCCGGGAGCCCCCTTTAATAAGGGGGCCCCCAGATCCCGGCCCCCCGCCCTATGTGAATGAGTATGGGGTACATTGTACCCCTACCCATTCACCTGGGGAAAAAAGTGTCAATAAAAAAACACACTAGACAGGTTTTTAAAGTAATTTATTAGGCAGCTCCAGGGGTCTTCTTCTGACTTCTCCGCTGTCTCCGGCCTCTTCTACTGGTGTCCGGTTCTTCTCCTGCTCTTCGGCCTCTTCTCCGCTCTCCGGTTCTTCTCCCGCTCTCCGGTTCTTCTGCCGGGCTCCTCCGATATCTTCTGCTCTTTTGCCGCTCTCCTGCTAGTGGTGGCCTGGTCTTCTCTGTCATCTTCTTCCCTCTTCTCTTCTTCCGATGTTGACACGACGCTCTCTCCCGCTGTAATGCTGTGTTCACGGTGCGCAACGACTTATATACTAATGGGGCGTGGTCACCATGTGGTGACCCCGTCCCTTATGACAGCACAGTCCCAGCATGCCCCGGGACTGTGACATTATAAGGGGGGGGTCACCGGGTGACATCACCTGGTGACCACGCCCCAAGCCTATATAAGTTGTTGCGCACCGTGCACACAGCATTACAGTGGGAGAGAGTGTCCTGTCAACATCAGAAGAAGAGAAGAGGGAACAAGACGACGGAGAAGACCGGGCCAATGCTAGCAAGAGAGCGGCAAAAGAGCAGAAGATAGCGGAGGAGCCGGGCAGAAGAACCGGAGAGGGGGAGAAGAACCAAACACCGGGAGAAGAACTGGACACCGAGAGAAGAGGCCGGAGAGAGTGGAGAAGAAGCCGGAGACAGTGGAGAAGTCGGAAGAGACCCCCAAAGTCGGAAGAAGACCCCCGGACCTGCCTAATAAATTACTTTAAAAACCTGTCTAGTGAGTTTTTTATTGACACTTTTTTCCCCCAGGTGAATGGGTAGGGGTACGATGTACCCCATACTCATTCACATAGGGTGGGGGGCTGGGATCTGGGGGCCCCCTTATTAAAGGGGGCTAAAGAGGTCGTAGCACATGAATGCCTAAGCAAAAGAAGGACAATGGTACTGTATTTTCTAAATATTCAATATAAAATAGCACATCTTCCCTAACTGACTTCAGGTCCACTTTAAGGGCTTATATTTTTCAAAAACATGCTATGTATAGGAATCTATGGCACTTTCTGTAGATTTTCTTTTAAAGATAAAGGCCCTTGTCCTGCAGTGTAACTTTGGACAACTATGCAAGGAACTGATAGATCTAGAGTAATTATACTGGAATTTGAAAAATTCTCATATTCACTATTTAAATAGTTTGTGATTTGTTCAGTAAAACATATCAATCCCAAGAATACAGGATGACGATTATATTACATGTGGTCTTTTCACATTTCCTAGCGATATCTCTTACTTCACAACTTTCATATAATTGAATGTCCGTGAACCTTGACAGAATTCCAATAACAATAAAATGAACTTTTTTGGCTCAGTAATTTTGCAGACTGTCAAAAAAAAGAATAACGGAAAAGGTGTTTTATTTTTAAAATGCGCTTTATTAAACTGTGTGTTTTCCCCTTAAACTTACATTTATTTCCTAACAAATGCTTTTACAATGAAAAATAACAAAAAAAATGTTTTAAATGGCAGTGGTTTAGCAGGAAAACATGTCTAACGTTATATTCGTTCTTACTCTCAATACATTACTGTATACACCCAAAAACATCAAGTATTATTATTATTATTATTCAGGATTTATATAGCGCCAACAGTTTACGCAGAGCTTTACAATATAAAAGGGAGACAATATGGTTAATACTGAAATAAAAACAGGTATTTTCTGTATATCAACAAGATAACATAAAATAGTTAAGGCTTGGTACTGAACTGCAATGTATAAATTAATTGCCTTATTTGTTGTTCTCAACTGCTTGCATTTGGAAGCTGTGTCCAAAAGAGGCAAGCAGTATTGCCTATAGGTTCCCTGCAGCTGATATTTTCTCACTAATGATTTACCGTGCCTTGTTCTGCATTGTGGTACAATAACCATCTTTAGATGTTCCCTGTAACATAGCAATTGTTCACTTTATGAGTTCCAGTTCACGTTAATGTGGACCTAGCATCAGATATATTTTTCATGGTTTCTGCATGCAGCTAAGAAATATATACTTGCGGCCTACTTCTTATCAAACACAAAGTGCCCTCTGACATATCTTCATCTTCATTTTTCATCAGAAAGAGGAAGCCAGATTCAGTTAGCCATGATTTAGAATTAGCATCTAATTCCTGAACTGAGATTACACAATCATGTAAAGCAGGGGTGCCCAACCTTTTGAGGAGCGAGGGCCACTTTATTGACTTGGTAACCGGTCACGGGCCACAATGAGCGTAAAGGGGGATGGCAGGTCTGTGTCCACTCTGCATATGTAGAGCAGAAACAGATGCAACCCGCTCTACCCTAAGGGCCCTCCGATCCACCCAGACAGAATTGGACAGAACCCCTTCTGTTTTTTTTTTTTAAGGAGATCGGATTGCAGATAGGCGGGTGTAAACGGACACGAGTCCGTTTAAATCTGCCGCTCTATAGAGGTGAATGGAGAATCAGTTTGAGTACACCTGAAAAACAGACAGGCGGACACGATCGGACTGATCATGTGAAAGGGGCCTAAGGCTGCTTTCACACTGATGCACAGCGGTTTACCTGCTCCTCAACTGACCTCAATCTTCACTTCTTCCTCAGGATTCCAGCAGCTGGTACTGCCGGTGGGTACTGCTGACAAGTGCTAGTACTGCTGGCTGGTACTGCTGGCGGGTACTGTTGGCTGGTACTGGTACTGCTGGCTGGTACTGGTACTGCTGACTGGTACTGCTGGCTAGTACTGCTGGCGGGTACATTTACTGCTGGCTGGTACTGGTACTTCTGGTGGGTACTGCTGACTGGTACTGCTGGCTAATACTGCTGGTGGGTACTGGTACTGCTGGCTGTTACTGATGACTGGTACTGCTGGTGGGTACTGGTGCTGCTGGCTGGTACTGGTACTGCTGGCTGGTACTGATACTGATGGCTGGTACTGGTACTGCTGGTGGGTACTGCTGGCTGGTACTGGTACTGCTGGTTTATACTGCTGGCTTGTACTGATGACTGGTATGGATGATGGGTACTGGTACTGCTGGTGAGTACTTCTGGCTGGTACTGGTACTACTGGTTTATACTGCTGGCTGGTATTGATGACTGGTATGGATGGTGGGTACTGGTACTTCTGGCGGGTACTTCTGGCTGGTACTGGTACTGCTGGTTTATACTGCTGGCTGGTACTGATGACTAGTACGGATGGTGGGTACTGGTACTGCTGGCGGGTACTTCTGGCGGGTACTGGTACTGATGACTGGTACTACTGGCTGGTACTGGTACTGCTGGTTGGTACTGGTACTGTTGGTACTGGTACTGCTGGCTGGTACTGGTACTGCCGGTTGGTACTGGTACTGCTGGCTGGTACTAGTACTGCTGGTTGGTACTGGTATTGTTGGTTGGTACTGGTATTGCTGGCTGGTACTGGTACTGATACTGGTGGCTGGTACTGATACTGGTGGCTGGTACTGATACTGGTGGCTGGTACTGATGGCTGCTGTTCCAGATTGCAGGTTCCTGTGTCCCGACCCGCCATCCCCGAGCATCACTGTGACAGAAGTATGCAGCTGCAGTAGAGAGCAGAGCCGATGCTTCCTGTCACAGGCGGAGTACATTTGGTATCACTCCGCCTGTGAAGGAGCCAGGGCTATACAGGAAGTATTGGCTCTGCTTCCTCTAATGGCAGCTCCGTTCTTCTAGTGCTCGGAGATGGCGGGTCGGGAACCAGCAATCTGGGCTTGCGGACACCGCCATCTCAGAGAAAGACGGGCCCATCGGAGGGTGCCGCGGGCCACATGTGGCCCCCGGGCGAGCGGTTGGGCACCTCTGATGTAAATCCTGGTGCCTTTGTAGTTCTTAGAGGGCTTTGCATGCAAACTTATAATGTTGCAGTCTTATCACTGGATGGGAGGAGACTTAGGAAATGCTCCTCCTTGCCTGCAGCAGACTGATGTTATTATTTCAGCCTAGGCAAAGTCACTTGGCTGTAGCTCAAGGCCGGTAGATAAAATGTAGTGCTGTTAAAAAAAAAAAAAAGTTGCTGTATTATGTGGGGCAGTGAAAGGTCTACTTTAAATGACATATTTACTCTATATCAAATGTAATGCAGTAAAATACACTGCAAATCTATGAGAAAGTACACGTTGTGTTTAAGTATCGATAGAATTAATTTAAGGGTCAGTTTTAGCATATAACAGTTCCAGGGGTGTCAGACATCTAAACCCTATTCTGAGCTCTGTGTGTAGTCAGGGGTCATTATGTTGACCCTCTAAAATAGATGCTCCTTTAAAATACTTACAGTAATGAGTAGGAGTTAATTTTCTCCTGGCAGGATCACATTTAAGCTTGGGGTGGAGTTTAGCAGAGTGGAGCAGCTGGCTGATGTGCATTGCCAGGGAGGAAAGTTATGACCTAGGAGAGAAAACCTTTATTCTTTACAACCCCTAAGATGGGTACCCCTGTAACTGAGTACACAAACGTTCACCGCAACAATAAATGGAACTGATGATTGCCAATAGGAAAGATGTTGATTTGATGGAGTTGTGACGAGAACTGTTATAATAAAATGGAGTTGGACTGAGCTTATGACTGCTTCATGTGTCTGAAGTGGATCCTCAGTAACCCTGCTGGTGTGAAGTGAGATGGTGCCCTGTTAAAGTAAAACTAAGTTTTTTTTTTCATTTTAGAGCAAGGGAGGGTTATAACTTCTGTCAGATTTTTGTTGGCCATCTGTATCCCATTGCTGAGATTTACATTGACTTCCTGTCCCATAGCCAAACAGGAAGTGAGGGGAAATCCCTGCAAATTAGGGGAATTCCTTGGGAACCCCCACGTAACCATAACTAATGTCCCAATTGGAAGATTTCCCCTCTATTACTTTTTGGGGGGACAACCCAACATTTGTTTTTTTTTTTTTTTACTTTCACCTTCAATGATACATATACATAGGACAAATAGAGAGAATAAATCTCCCTAATGGGAGCACACACAGCAATAAAAACTGTCAGGTCTAATCCCTATCCACTCCATCCAAAACTAAAAAAAGTTTTGCATTTAGTTATACTTTAAGCTCATTCTAGACTGTACATTTCATGAAGTACCCTTGTGGAGAATAGGGATCCTGGTGTATCCAACTGTAAGCAAACATGGTCAGGATGGTGGAGGATGGGGAAGTGAAAGCCTGTCCTGAAACCATGTGAAGATGTTGGTCCATGCCTGAGAGGTGTCCCCCGTTAAAATGATGTTTGTTCCCAGGGGTGACCCAGAATTTGGTTAGTTTGTGTACAGGTTGCACCTTATCTTAGGCACACATATACATGACGGTATAGAGGATGAGAAAAGGCACCAAGGGGCTGTGGAATGTGAGTATGTCTGGAGTTAGGCCTGAACAAGCCCTACTTTAGACAGTCCCTGGTGGAAGATATGGTGGTGACTCCATTGTTCCTTCTTAGTTTAGACTCACAGAGGAAGAAGGAGCAGCAGAAGCATCCAGCTGTGCTGCAATGCTCATGTGGTAATAGGATACATGCTGATATTCTTACACTGTACAGTCACACACTGGTTGAGAGACAAAACCTTTAAGTATTACTTAATTGCAGTAGAGGAAGAAATCAGGTCTCCTGCCCTGCCAGAGGCAGACTGGATGGACAGAAACACAAAACCTTTAGCAGGTAAAACAACTCATATATGTAGTTCACCTCTCTATTTAGCTATTTACCTGGAGTTTAACTTTAAGCTAAATTAATTCTCGAGCTTCAGGAAAAGTGCTAACATGCCACTTTATACCATACTGCAATAAATACAATTACAGTGATAATATAAGCAATAATACCAGTATTCTGAAAAGGTCACATGATGAAAGACTTGAAACCTATTTACAATGTGCAAAATTCCTAGCTCTAAAAACCATTTACTGAAATCTTTGTGCCAAGGGTAAATGATCTAGGGTTACTGTACTTTTCACATCATCATTACTGTTATTAAATACACCCAATGCTATTTAAAGCTTTTTTACAGTTTTCCCCCATCATATAATAACTAATAAAATGTGAATATTATACTAACTTATTTATTAATTTATCACGGTACATAGATTTTTAATGATGTCAGCTTGCATTGTACTTGGAAGAGATCACAAAATGATTTTGAATTTCTGTCCAAGTATTTTTTTTTGAGGATCAGACAGTCTATTTTCTTCAGCCTTATCTTCAGATTAGACTTCTGGTTACATAGCAGCAACATTGATTTAAATAAGTTACTGGACTTAAATATATGCAAAAATCAATGGCAATAATTTACTGTTATTGGTTGCTTTATCAGTCAATCAGCAAAGTGTTTCTCTTTAATTAATATTGCTAGAATTGTCAATAATGTCGGGATTGTTTGATCAAGTGTTGTCCTTTTCACAGTATTTTGTGATAAAAATCAAAGTCCTATTGATTTCTGGGCTGATGGTATAATTCATGGCTCAGTCGGCATTTAGAAGCCTTTTCTCTGCCCCTTTAATATAGTTCTGCAGCTACCAATAAATATTCCAGAACTCCCCTCCCAGACAAGGTTAACATTGATCAACCTTGTATCCTCATAAAGTAAACATGACTGATCAACAAGGCCGAAGGGGGAACAGAATCCAAGAATGTCTTAAATCTAAAACTGTTAAACAGCGCAATATCTTTTGAATGTCCTAAGAGTTTTAAAGTTATATAAAATGAACTTACTATTGAGAGATAAAGACAAATAAGGTGAAATGCAATGGCTTAAAAACAAACCTACATGCGCTTTCAGTGTGTGGTGGTAAGCACATAATATCCCCCTGGAATTTGACTAGACTCAAACAGCAGGAAGAGAGGGATAAAAGTAGGATAAAGCCAGTTCGAGTCTTATGGCAACAAATAAAATCAATCAGCAAAATAAAACAAACACATATGTGTTAATGTCGGAAAGTCTAGCAGTTTGCCTTTTTTCTGAGTTTTATAAAATCACTTGCTGTTATTTATCTTGCTTTTCATATGGGTTTGGCCAATACTTATATTGCTTTTTTACAGGTTTAAGTTTAGTGAAATGCACAATTAAGTACAGTATATACTGTACACCTGCCATGTTAATTTGTACAGAGAGCCCCATGAAGCCTCACTGGACTTGGAATGGATTGGACTTTAAGACCCTTTCACACTGAGGCATTTTTCAGGCACTAAAGGGCTAAAAATAGCGCCTGTAAAGCACCTGAAAAACGCCTCCCCTGCCACCCCAATGGGAAAGCCAAAGTGCTTTCACACTGGGGCACTGCGCTGGCAGGACGTTAAAAAAAGTCCTGCAAGCAGAATCTTTGTGGAGGTGGAGAAGCGGTGTACTGTATACACTGCTCCTCCACCGCTCCTGCCCATTGAAATGAATGGGGACCGCTGCCGAACCACCCACTAAAACTAGCGGCCCCACTAAAAGCTCCACTAAAACTAGCGGCGCTTTACCGCTAACGCTGCCCGCAGCTCAGTGTGAAAGGGGTTTAATGTAATCTAACTCTCAGGGAAAAAATTAATAGGTTAAAAAGGCAGAATCCATGAGCTTCCAGGTTAAGTGAACCCATTATAAGTATTGCAAGGCTATGGTCGTTAGGGACTTTGTCAACAGGCTTTTGTTTTTGTACCCCCATAGGAGTCTCCAGAAATGCAATACAAATTTGAAGTTGATCAATGGTACAACTGTCAATTAATTCTGAATGATCTCAGAAGCTCCTCAAACTGATGCCATTGACACTAGCTGAAAGCCAGCCTACACAGGTCCAAAGATATTTATTTATTTATTTATTTATTTATTTATTATAAATTAAGATTTTAATATATACAGTAAAACAATATAACAAATAATGATGGACTCAGGCGTGTTTGGATTGTACCGGCCAGGAAGCTGTCACTGCACATTACCAATCATAGGCAGCATGTGCATGTGCAGCTGTGGGCCAGGAAATGCCTCACTGCCTATGATTGGTGGTGTGCAGTGACGACTTCCTGGTGGGTACAATCCAAACACACCCAAACCCATCCCTAATAACAAACATACCAGTCATTAAATCATATGCATTACAAATGTAATGTGAATATAGATACAAATACTTAAAAACATTAGGAACTGAATATAAACGGTGAAAAGAGTTTAGGAGTCAATGAGTAACACTGTAACAATCAGGGAAAAGAAGTAAAATAAAAATGAAAACTAATCAAGGGGTCCTTGATAATGTCCTTTTGGACGAAAAGCTTCGGGGAGCAGACACTAGTGCTAACGTCAGGCCACTGTCCGATACTGGGTTGGCAGTGACACCCATTGTCATATTATTATTACTATTATTATTATTATTATTATACAGGATGTATATAGCGCCAACAGTTTACGCAGAGCTTTACAATATAAAAGGGAGACAATACAGTTATAATACAATAAAATACAAGAGGATTAAGAGGGCCCTGCTCAGAAGATCTTACAATCTAATAGGGTGGGGCAGGTGGTACAAAATTTTGTAACTGTGGGGAATGAGCTGATGGAAGTGGTTAAAGATTAGTTGGAGACGTTATAGGCTTCCCTGAAGAGATGAGTTTTCAGGGATTGCCTGAAGGTAGCAAGAGTTGAGGTAGCGAGTAGCAGAGGATGGGAGAGGCTCTGGAGAAATCCTGGAGACGAGCATGGGAGGAGGAGGAGGCAAGGGAGCTTGAGAGTAGGAGGTCTTAAGAAGAGCGGAGTAGGAGGTCTTGAAAAGAGCGGAGAGAACAGTTTGGGTGATATTTGGAGACAAGATTGGTGATGTAACTTGGGCAGAGTAAGGAATGGCTTTGTATGTTGTGGTTAGTATTTTAAATTTAATTCGCTGGGCGACTGGGAGCCAGTGTAGGGTTTGGAGGAGAGGGTTGGCTGACACTGACCAGTTGGTAAGTCTGGCAGCAGTATTCATGATAGACTGAAGAGGGAATAGCCTATGGAGAGGCAGGCCAATGAGAAGGGAGTTGCAATAGTCAAGGCGAGAGATAACAAGAGAGTGATTAAGGAGCTTGATGATTTCATTTGTTAAAAATGGGCGAATTTTAGAGATGTTATGGAGGTGAATTCTACAAACTTTTGACAACGATTGGATTTGAGGCTGGAAGGACAAGTCAGAGTCTAGGATTACACCTAGTACCCTGGCAGGGGGGGGGCAGAAAAGTCATGTTGGAGGGCACGGGTGTAGGGGAATATTAATAGCTTGGTTTTAGAGAGATTTTGTTTAAGGAAGTGGTGCGACATCCATGCTGAAATGTCAGTTAGTAAATTAGTAATGCGAGAGGAGACTGAAGGAGTGAGGTGAGGAGTAGACAGACCGATTTGTGTGTCATCGGCGTATAAGTGGTATTGGAAGCCATGGGCGGTTATCAAGTGACCAAGGGAGGATGTGTAGATAGAGACGAGAAGGGGTCCAAGAACAGAGCCGTGGGGGGCACAGGAGAGGAGAAGAAAGAGTTGTAGGTAACACTGAAGGAGCGCTGTGATAGGTAGGCAGAGAACCAGGATAGAGCAGAATCTTGGAAGCCAAGTGAATGCAGTTTATTGAGAAGGAGTGGGTGGTCAACAGTATCAAAGGCCGCAGAGAGGTCAAGTAGTAGGAGTATGGAGTAGTGGCCATTGGTTTTAGCAGTTAGTAAATAGTTAGTGAGTTTTAGTAAGGCAGTTTCAGTGGAGTGCTGCGAGCGAAAGCCAGACTGTAAGGGGTCAAGAAGGTTATTTTCACTGAGGAAGGATCTAAGACGGTTGTAGACTAAGCGTTCTAGAAGTTTAGAGGTGAATGGGAGCAATGAGATGGATCTTAAGTTGTTCAGGTTGGTGGGGTCCAGTGAGGGCTTTTTAGGTATGGGAGTCATCAGCACATGTTTTAGAGGGGAGGGGAAGGTGCCACTAGAGAGGGAGAGATTGAAGATGTGAGTGAGGGAGCATAGGATAGAAGAAGAGGGTGACCGTAGTAGTTGTGAGGGAAAAGGATCCAAGGGACAATTGGTTAGGTGGGCATCTAAGAAAAGTTTTGTAACCTCTTCAGTAGGGATGAGCTTCATGTTCGAGTCGAACCCATGTTCGACTCGAACATCGGCTGTTCGATCGTTCGCCGAATTGCGAACGTTATGGGCCGTTCGCGCTAAATTCGTGTGGCGCGTCACGGCCCATAATTCACTGCGGCATTGCAGTGCATTGCTGGCTGATGATTGGCCAAGCATGCACTATGACCCGCATGCTTGGCCAATCACAGCGCCGTCAGTAGAGAGAGCTGTAATTGGCCAAAGCCAGGGTGGCTTTGGCCAATTATGGCTCAGGGGATTTAGTACACACCCCACACTATATAAGGCCGCCTGCACGGCGGCCCTGTGTAGTGTGTGTTCCGGTGTGCTGAGAGATAGAGAGAGAGAGAGACAGTGTCATTTGATTTGAGTTAGATAGATTAGGCAGAACAGTCAGTCAGTTAGCTGCACTTACAGTGTATTGTGTATATATATGCATCCCAGGTGTTGCATATATATATATACACTGTATTCAGTTTAGCTAGATCCGTTCCTGTTATCTTCTATCTAGACTATTTACATTTAATGCAGTGCGTCCTGCTCACAGTGTTCAGCTAGATCCGTTCCTGCTATTTACATTTAGTGCAGTGCGTCCTGCTCACAGTGTTCAGCTAGATCCGTTCCTGTTATCTTCTAGACTATTTACATTTAGTGCAGTGCGTCCTGCTCACAATGTTCAGCTAGATCCGTTCCTGCAATTTACATTTAGTGCAGTGCGTCCTGCTCACAGTGTTCAGCTAGATCCGTTCCTGCTATTTACATTTAGTGCAGTGCGTCCTGCTCACAGTGTTCAGCTAGATCCGTTCCTGCTATTTACATTTAGTGCAGTGCGTCCTGCTCACAGTGTTCAGCTAGATCCGTTCCTGCTATTTACATTTAGTGCAGTGCGTCCTGCTCACAGTGTTCAGCTAGATCCGTTCCTGCTATTTACATTTAGTGCAGTGCGTCCTGCTCACAGTGTTCAGCTAGATCCGTTCCTGCTATTTACATTTAGTGCAGTGGGTCCTGCTCACAGTGTTCAGCTAGATCCGTTCCTGCTATTTACATTTAGTGCAGTGCGTCCTGCTCACAGTGTTCAGCTAGAGCCGTTCCTGCTATTTACATTTAGTGCAGTGCGTCCTGCTCACAGTGTTCAGCTAGATCCGTTCCTGTTATCTTCTAGACTATTTACATTTAGTGCAGTGCGTCCTGCTCACAGTGTTCAGCTAGATCCGTTCCTGCTATTTACATTTAGTGCAGTGCGTCCTGCTCACAGTGTTCAGCTAGATCCGTTCCTGTTATCTTCTAGACTATTTACATTTAGTGCAGTGCGTCCTGCTCACAGTGTTCAGCTAGATCCGTTCCTGTTATCTTCTAGACTATTTACATTTAGTGCAGTGCGTCCTGCTCACAGTGTTCAGCTAGATCCGTTCCTGCTATTTACATTTAGTGCAGTGCGTCCTGCTCACAGTGTTCAGCTAGATCCGTTCCTGTTATCTTCTAGACTATTTACATTTAGTGCAGTGCGTCCTGCTCACAGTGTTCAGCTAGATCCGTTCCTGTTATCTTCTAGACTATTTACATTTAGTGCAGTGCGTCCTGCTCACAGTGTTCAGCTAGATCCGTTCCTGTTATCTTCTAGACTATTTACATTTAGTGCAGTGCGTCCTGCTCACAGTGTTCAGCTAGATCCGTTCCTGTTATCTTCTAGACTATTTACATTTAGTGCAGTGCGTCCTGCTCACAGTGTTCAGCTAGATCCGTTCCTGTTATCTTCTAGACTATTTACATTTAGTGCAGTGCGTCCTGCTCACAGTGTTCAGCTAGATCCGTTCCTGCTATTTACATTTAGTGCAGTGCGTCCTGCTCACAGTGTTCAGCTAGATCCGTTCCTGTTATCTTCTAGACTATTTACATTTAGTGCAGTGCGTCCTGCTCACAGTGTTCAGCTAGATCCGTTCCTGTTATCTTCTAGACTATTTACATTTAGTGCAGTGCGTCCTGCTCACAGTGTTCAGCTAGATCCGTTCCTGTTATCTTCTAGACTATTTACATTTAGTGCAGTGCGTCCTGCTCACAGTGTTCAGCTAGATCCGTTCCTGTTAAATTCCTACTGACAGGCGGGCTTGTCTGGTTACAGTATATAAAGCTACCTGAAGAAAATTACAGGTGTTCTATTTGATCCTATTAGTACCACGGTCAGGCAGCTAGACTATTTACATTTAGTACAGTGCGTCCTGCTCACAAACCCAAAGGCCCAAAGGGCCTGGTAATGGACTGGGGGGTACCCATGCCGTTTGTCTCACTGATTTTCATCCATATTGCCATGACCCGACATGACATTAAACCCGCAAGCAGTTTTAAATGAGATTTTTTCCTTTAAAAATGACATTTGGTGCAGGGACTGTTCTAAACATGGGAAACACGCGTCACTTTACAGGCATATTATAGACACCCCCCAGGTACGATATTTAAAGGAATATTTCACTTTTTTTTTTTACTTTAAGCATCATTAAAATCACTGCTCCCGAAAAAACGGCCGTTTTTAAAAGTTTTTTTTGCATTGATACATGTCCCCTGGGGTAGGACCCGGGTCCCCAAACCCTTTTTAGGACAATACCATGCAAATTAGCCTTTAAAATGAGCACTTTTGATTTCGAACGTTCGAGTCCCATAGACGTCAATGGGGTTCTAACGTTCGTGCGAACTTTCGGTCCGTTCGCGGGTTCTGGTGCGAACCGAACCGGGGGGTGTTCGGCTCATCCCTACTCTTCAGTAGTAGCCAGTTCAAAAGAGGAGCATGTTGAATGTGCTGTTAGCCAAGGTGTATTGAGTGGGGAAGATGTACGGACAGTGGAGGTGTCCTCACAAATTGTATCAATCTTATCTTTGAAGTGATTGACAATCTCTTGGGCAGTGAGTGAGTTAGTGGGTAGTGGGGTGGTAGATGAAGCAGAGAGTTAAAGGTTGAGAAGAGCCGACGGGGACTGGATGACAAGGTATTAATAAGGGAGACAAAGTAGGCTTGCTTGGCAGCATGGAGGCAGAAATTGTATTTTAGAAGGGCAGATTTATATAGGGTGAAGTCCTGCAGGCATTTGGTTTTACGCTACAGTCATTCAAGAGCACAACAATGTCTCTTGATTTTTCTAGTGTTGTCAGTTTGTTGTCAAATGTTTTTATGATTCATTTTATTTTGGCTTTTGAAAAAGCTGAAGAAATTTTGGGACTTTAAAGGCACAGCTGTAGTAGACTACACAACGTACCAAGAACACCCTACTGCAATTTATGCGAATACTAAGCGCAAATAATTTCAACTTGAAATTTACTCACCAATGTGATACACAAAGTATTATCTCGAGATATACAGAGACGTTAACAATACATTATCGACTAACTTATACCGGAAAACAACAGCAGGAAATACACTGCTACATGCCACAAGTGCACATCCTCCTACTCTCATAAAAAGTATACCGTATGCGCAATACATTCGCCTCAGGCGTAACTGTACTCATATGACAGACTTCCAACACCAGGCGAATCTACTTAAATCTCGCCTGTTAGCCAGAGGTTACAGTCGATCACTTTTACGAAAGGCCTTTAATAAAGCCAAAAATAGACAACACAATTAGTTACTTTATACTAAAAAAGTCCGACCACAAAATTCCACTGTCAAATTAATTACTTGTTTTTCTGCCCACCATCAAGACATTCATAATATCCTTAAAAGGCATTGGCACTTTCTAATAGAAGACCCTATCCTGAGAAAATATGTTAACCCACATCCAGGAATAGTTTATAGACGTACGAGGTCTTTCAAGGATCGTCTTGTATCTAGCCAATACAAGATGTCCAATCCAGTTTCTTCGAACCCAGGGGTACGTTACCCTGTGGTAACTGCTCCTTTTGCCCTTTGGATATCCCCCACATTTCCAATTTTGCTTCCAAATGGTGAAACCTTCTATCCAAAATTCTTAGTAACATGCCAGACACAAGGGGTGGTATACTTGATGACCTGTACCTGCGGGGCCTTCTATGTGGGGAAGATGGCCAGACAACTTAGACAAAGAATGAACGATCATGTCTATTATTCCGGAAATGGAAAGATGCTCACACCTGTGAGCAGACACCTTGATCTTTACCACCGGTTTGATACATCCAGTATTTCGTTTACTGTCCTGGCCGTCATCCCCAAAAATCCCAGAGGGGGTGAATGGGATAAGCTCATTTTACAAAAAGAATCACTTTGGATAGAACGTTTAAACGCCATCAAAGCACCCGGCCTGAATGAGTCTCTCTCATATAAACCGTTTCTTTGATCTAGCTAGCCCCCTTAATAAACCCTGTTTTCAAAATCCTCCCTCCCCCCCCCCCCCCTTTATCTGACTATAGTTTGGTCTCGCCTTTTGCAAAAAACGCAAAAAAAGAAAAAAACACTCAGACATTAAAGAACGTGTTTGCTAATATGCATATAGATCAAATACTTTACTCATTGTTCTGTATTCCAGATCAGTGTGTTTATACTTTAAAATGTTCCCCTTCTTCCCTCTTTTTCCTTCTGTTGTATTGATATTACCCTGGCAGTATGTCTGTCTGCCACACATTAGTTGACTGTGTATCTACAACTATGCTGAGATTATGGCATGTTTAATCTTTAAATGTTTTGTTATTCACTTTCTGATTATACCTCCCCCTTGTGGTGACGCATGGCTGAGCGCCCTTAGTTTTCCTGGTCTCGATTGGGCTCTAGGTTGGCCATCACTGTCAGCGGTATCCATCGCACAGCGCCGCACATCCGGTCCGACTCTCTGGCCGGATGTGCGGCGATAGACGGGGATTTGGGGGACCCACTGTGGCTCCCTTCTTCCCCGCCTCTGCAGTCGGCGCGTTGCCCGGGCCCCGTCTTTCTAGGCCTTGGCCCGACACATGCGCGCAATGAGTTTTCTCGCGCGTGCGCCGTCGGTCTGGTCTGTGACGTCGCTCGGCGCATGCGCGGCTGCCTGCGATGGGGCCGGAAGACGCGTGTTGATTGGAACGGCTGCTTCCGCCCTGGATATCCCATATATGGGGCTGCCTTGCTGCTCACTGCTGAGACATGCAATCGGCAGCAGTTCAGCAGAGCGGTGTACTCCCGGATTTTCCCCCCTGTCTCTTATCACTTTCATTGTGGGGTAAGTTATCTCTGGCTGCCTTCTTAGGCAGAGTATCTTAATACATATACCATCAGTGATCCTAGTACCCACAATCATCATTGATCCTTATTTTTACTTGTGTTTGTATATTAGAACTATAGCCTACATGAGCTCTCCCTATCTACAACCACCTGATGTAATATATCTGGGAGTCCCTGGTGTCCGTTTGCTGCCTGCCTGACCTTTACCAATACATTTCTACCTCGATCGCTTTCTGTGACTTACTGACCTAATTTATGAACAAAAAAATGTTTTCCTTTATATACTTATTTGGTAAGCAATACAATATTTTGTTTATACACTCTGTTAATTCAGTCCACTCTCTGTCTTGCCCCCCTTTTTCCCCGCCCCTCCCCTCTTTTCCCTTCCCCCCCTCCCTTTGCTCCTTCCTCCTTTTTGTTCCCCTTCTTTTTCCCCTCTCTGTCCCGCTTTCTTTCCCCCCCCTTCCCTTACCCGTCCCCCCCCCTCTCCCCCCCCCCCCCATCCCAGCTGTACGTTTGAATGACATAAATTTTATAATATAATTACATTATTATTACATCTCACTCATATTTCATATCTTACATATTTCATATCTTACATTTTTCTATGTCTCTTAGTGTTTTGCGGGCCTCCCTCTGTACGGGCTGTCCTAGACCGCTGCCTTGTGCTGTCCTGCCACCTGCAATGCTCCCCCAATTCCAAATCTTTAGGGGAAGTTTACCTTTTTCCTTTATTTGGATTATGATCTAATTGTATACAAATATATAGGAATACACACAAAAATGCAGGATAGGATCCTCAATGGTGTTAGGATATATATTGTATGTCTAGAATTGATGTGGTTTTAAATGATGTCCTGTCTATCCTCTTTGTTTTTTGTATGTTATCAATAAAAATTTAACTTTTTTTATACGTTGTGTAGTCTACTACAGCTGTGCCTTTAAAGTCCCAAAATTTCTTCAGCTTTTTCATATCCCTAACTTAATATTGGGGACGTTGGCACAAGTGACCTTTAAGTACCTACAGAGTCACCCTGTATATTAGGTACTTTAATACTAGGACCTTCCCATTTGTTATTTTGGCTTTTAACATACAATTCCAATAAACACTACACTATGGATACTTCATCTGGCTCCCAGTGAGCTTTATTTACTACAGCTACATCTGGATGGTGCGAGTTGCTGAACAGCCTTCCCCACAACAGATTGCGGATCTACACTGAGTGTGTGTTTACTGCGGTACAGTAATGGCAGCCAGCTTTTCTGGTGAGTGTCCATTTCACAGGGGTGCGGTGGATGATTCTGGAGAACTGTACTGGATCACCTCTTCATTTTTCAAGTCACCACCAAATTTTTTTGCACATTTTTGCACTCAACTATTGTGTTTTCATCTATAAGTTTATATTGCTGATCCTACCATGGGACTGTGCATTTAAATCTATATTTTTTATTGTTGATTTCCACCCACAAGGTTGGACTTCTTCTCTTTCTCTCTCTCTCTCTCTCTCTCTCTCTCTCTCTCTCTCTATATATATATATATATATATTTTTTTTTTTTTTTTTCACTTTAGGATTTTTTTACTTTTAACACTTTTTTTGGACTTTATTTCAATGTGCTGTTCATTTATAACACAGTATTCTCATCTCACAGCTGTTTATTTACTGGTGCCACACACTTTTTCTTAACCACTTCCCTACCCAGCCATAGACATATGACGTCCACAGATGGGATTTCCCATCCTGGGTGGACGTCATCTGACGGCCTGGGATTCCCGGCCGTCTAGGGGGCGCGCGCGCCGGCCGCGTTGCTCGGGGCTCGGTGCGTGTGCCCGGCGTTAACCGGGCCGGACCGTGGATCTGTGTGTTTCCTGTCAGTTGTGAGGAGAGCGATCTGTGTTCCTAGTACAGCGGAACACTGATCGGTCTCCTCTCCTTGTACGTCCCCACCCCCTACAGTTAGAAACACTCCCTTAGGAAACATTTAACCCCTTGTGTCCCCCTAGTGGTTAACCCCTTCACTGCCTGTCACATTTACACAGTAATCAATGCAATTTTATAGCATTGATCGCTGTATAAATGTGAATGGTCCCAAAAATGTGTCAAAAGTGTCCGATGTGTCCGCCATAATGTCGCGAAAAAAATCGCGATCGCCGCTAAAAAAAATAAATAAATAATTAAAAAAAAAAATGCCATAAATCTATCCCGTATTTTGTAGACGCTATAACTTTTGCGCAAACCAATCAATATACGCTTATTGCGATTTTTTTTACCAAAAATATGTAGAAGAATACAAATCGGCCAAAACTGAGGAAAAAAAATTTTTTTTTTTTAAATTGTCGCTCTTCTTTTGTTTATAGCGCAAAAAATAAAAACCGCAGAGGTGATCAAATACCCCCAAAAGAAAGCTCTATTTGTGGGGAAAAAGGGACGTCAATTTTTTTTGGGTACAACGTCGCACGACCGCGCAATTGTTGTTTAAAGTGCGACAGCGATGAAAACTAAAAATTGGCCTGGGAAGGAAGGGGGTGAAAATGCCCTGTATTGAACCGGTTAAGATTATTTATAAGTTTGGTATATTACTTATCTGTGTCAGCTGCCGCCCCACCACAGTGCAGAGATAACTAATTTCTATATTTATTTAACTAAAAAAGCCCCTAAAATAGTACAGTGGCTAGGTGCACAGTATTTAAATGCTTTCACTACAAGACAATATTTTGTTGATTTTTCCTATTAAATAAAGCACTCTAATTTTGATTTCCTGATTATAAACCTGCTTATTGTTCCCCTGGCAAATTGCAGCTTAATAAAAGCTGCTTACATACTGTGCATAGAGTCAGACAATATTTCTGGCTATTGTGGCGCACGCCCTAAGGAGCCGCAGATGAACTGGATCCCCCACTCCTGCACAGCCAGGCACACCACATTTTCACAGGCACTCCAGAGTCAGGGAACAGTCTGTGACTTTGTTTTTGTTATTTATTGAGGGTTAATAACTTGGATAGGGATGGGCGGTTATGGGATGCCCATTTGACTTCAGCAAAACTTTGGCAACAACTTCAGGGACATCTTCCTATATACAGTCTATATACAGTCTCCTAAACTTTCCTCCTGCACCTTGCTTGCAGACTCCAGCCGAATCACTGTTAGTTGATTTGACAGCCTCTCAGTCAGATCTAGAAATGGCCCTTTACAGGCAGAGACTTGCAGCCACTTGGTGTGTAGTAAAATGTCAGTGAAGCAGCTTGCACTTCCGCTTCTATGACTACTGATCCCAGCACCACCTCTTCAGGCACTGCCAACCCACCTGGTTGCAGCTGCCCCTTTCACTAGCTCTCCAGGCTAACTTCTACACACCAGTCCTCCAGACTGACTATTTACCAGCCCACCCGGCTGACTCTCAGGAGATCTTTTTGGGAAGGATAAAGACTTAAGCACACCGCTATCTTCAGAGAGAACTGGCTACATGTGGCAGTCTCCCCCCTTGTTAGTCCCCAGTAGACATGTGCACCGTCAATAAATTTGTTTTGTTTCGTTCTGTTTCATATTAGAATTCATTCGTATTTCGTAATTTGTGTCCGAAATTTCAGAAGAAAATACGAAATTTCGTTAGGTTCGTTAACTTTTCGTAACAATTACAAATGTTTGTTATGATGAATTTATCATTATGAGGGGCTCCCACCATCCCTGTGCTGTGCTGACTTCCTGGGTTTTTAACTTTTAGGTTTGTTAACTTTTCGTAACAATTACAAATGTTCGTTAGGAATTTGGATCTGAAATTCGTAAACGAAATGTCGTATTTCGTACAAAATTCAGAAGCATAGCAATTCGTATTTCAGATCCTCCCGAATGTACGAATTTACGGAAATTCGTATGAATTTTCGATTCATACGAAACTAATCGCACATGTCTAGTCCCCAGTAGGGATGGGCCGAACACCCCCCCCCCCCCCCGTGTTCGGTTCACAGCAGGACTCCTGAACAGAGAAAATGTTCTAACGGCAAACCCCACTGAAGTCTATGGGAGCCGAACAAGAAAAATCAAAAGTGCCCATTTTTGAAGGCTTATATGGAAGTAATTGGCCATAAAAGGGGTATGGGGGTCTGGGTACTGCCCTGGGTGACATGTTTCAAAAATCATTTATTTTTTTTAAAACGATCGTTTTTTTCAGGAGCAGTGATTTTTATTATGTTTAATTGCAACAATAAAAATGTAACATTTTGTTAATCACTTACCGACCGGGTCATAGCCAAATGACGGCTACAGCACAGTTGGAAACTCTGGGAGGCCGTCAAATGACGTTCTCCCAGAATCGTGCTTCTGCACGCCACCTCGGTGCACACATGGGACTGTTCATGCTCGATGGGTTCACGGGACCCGGCGCATCACGGATTGCGGTAAAGGGCCAATAGCAACGGCCCTTTACCACGTCATTGCTCTGTCCAATGACAGCAGCACCGTGGGCTGGATCTGAAATTCTCACAGTGCTGATCTGTGCCCATCCATGGCTCATCCATCCTCATTCATACTCAACCATCCCCGTTCATGGCTCATCCACCCTTACCCATCCCCATCCATGGTTCATTCATGCTTATCCATGGCTCGTCCATCCCCATCCATGGCTCATTCATGCTCACCCATGGCTCATCCATGCTTATCTATCCCCATCCATGGGTCATCCATCCCCATCCATGGCTCATTCATGCCACATCCATGCCACTTCAGTGCTCATCCGTGCCACATTCATGCCACATCAGTACTCATCCGTGCTACATCCATGCCACATCAGTACTCATCCGTGCCACATCAGTGCTCATTCATGCCACATCAGTAATCATCTGTGCCACATCCATGCCACATCAGTACTCATCCATGCCACATCAGTGCTCATTCATGCCACATCAGTACTCATCTGAGCCACATCAGTGATCATCCATGCCACATCAGTACTCATCCATGCCACATCCATGCGACATCAGTACTCATCCATGCCACATCAGTACTCATTAATGCCACATCAGTATTCACCTGTGCCACATCCCTGCCACATCAGTACTCATCTATCCCACATCAGTGCTCATCCATGCCACATCCATGCCACATCAGTACTCATCTGTGCCACATCAGTGCTCATCCATGCCACATCAGTACTCATCTGTGCCACATCAGTGCTCATCCATGCCACATCCATGCCACATCAGTGCTCATCTGTGCCACATCCATGCCACATCAGTGATCATCCGTGCCACATCCATGCCACATCAGTGCTCATCCTTGCCATATCAGTGCTAATCCGTGCCACATCCATGCCACATCAGTACTCATCCATGCCACATCCATGCCACATCAGTGCTCATCCATGCCACATCTATGCGACATCGGTTCCCATCCATTCCACATCCATGTCACATCTATGTGACATTGGTTCCCATCCATTCCACATCCATGCTACATTAGTGCTCATCCATGCCACATCCGTGCCACTACAGTGCCCATTAGTGCCACATCAGTGCCTCACAAAAGTGTAATAGGTAGTCAGATTAGATCCCTAGAACACCTGATGGTGCTCCCTGCTTGTTGGGCCTCTGTATGTGGCCAGGCTGTGGTAAAGTCTCACACATGTGGTATTGCTATATTTGGGAGGAGTATCAGAATGTGTTTTGGGGTGTAATGTTTGCTTTGTACATGCTATGTGTTAGAAATATAATATAAATGGACAACTTTGTGTAAAAAAAAATGCTTTTTCATTTTCTTTACACATTTTTCCAAAAGCTTGTGGAAAAAAAAAAATACTTTGGAATGTCTACTTTCCAAAAAGGGGTCATTTGGGGGGTATTTGTACTTTCCTGGCTTGTTAGTGTCTCAAGAAATGAGATAGGCCGTCAATACTTCAGGTGAGATCAATTTTCAGCTTGTAGACTCTATACCCTTCACAAAGACCAAATAATATACACTGATATAGGTTATTTTTACCAAAAATATGCAGCAGTATAAATTTTGACCAAAGTTTATAAAGAAAAATTGCTCATTTGCAAAATTTTATAACAGAAACAAAGAAAAATTCATTTTTTTAACAAAATTTTTGGTTCTTTTTCATTTATAGCACAAAAAAACCCAGCCGTGATTAAATGCCACCAAAAGAAAGCTCTATTTGTGTGAAAAAAATTACAAAAAATTCATATGGGTACAGTGTTGCATGAATGAGTAATTGTCATTTAAAATGTGAGAGCACTGAAAGTTGAAAATTGGTCTGGTTAGGAAGTGGTTAACTATAGTGCCTGGGGGCCCCCTTGATGTGTCTGTAAAGTAGCACATCTGTAGCATGCATAAATCATGCTGCAGCAAAAATGACATTTTCAAATGTAATTTTACCAGACTGGACTGGGGGTGAACCCCACACAGTTTTTTCTAATGGCACTTTTTTCTAATAGCACTTTTTTTTTAATTGTTCAGCTGTCAGTGGGGAAACCCATTGACAGCTGATGACTCATTAGTTAAGGGCACCGCGGCTGGCTTCCTGGCCCCGCTCCTTAACAACCAGCTTACACTGCACCCTGATTGGGTAAAGCTTTGCCCAATCAGGGCACAGAATGCACTGTGCACCCCCTGAAAATTCGGGAGCTCAGCGAACGGCCGTACAGGCAAATGCTTGGCCCAAACTCATGTTCGGCCGAACCATTTGCCCATTCCTAATCCCCAGCAGCGCTGATCTACTCACGCTGTCATCTCTCTTGCTCCCATGCCTCCAGGAAGGGCTTCCTTCTGTGTGTTGTTGCAGGATTTTTCCAGCACCCGAGCCCCGGCCCAAGGTCACCCCCCCAGACTAGGGGGCATCCCTGGGGGCCACGACAGCCTCCTCAGCACTGTATCTCCATCTTCCACCCAACTGCCCCTGCTGGCATGGCTCATGCATATTTATGAGGTAAGCTCTGCCCCCTGCCAGCCCACTACTGGGAGTTGGGCGAGGCCTCATAAATATTCCAGGCAGCTCCTCCTAACCTTCTGCCTACTAGCTCTAGAACATTCTCCAATGTTCCAGAAACAGGGGGAGGCACCAGAGAAGCTGTTAGGATGAGTCATCCAGCCTTGACTGACTGAACCCCACCTCAGATTCAACAGCTCTGGCTTAGCCCTGAGCTAACTAAATTGTACTTACACTAACAAAACCTACACTAACTGTAGCACACACTACAGGGTGCTCTCTATTATCTCTAAAAATGATATACTGTATTGATAAAACCTGCCCAGTCTCATCTTAAATCGCAATCTAATAAAGCAGATTACATATTTTTTATTGAGCCTTTACAATATTTCTGGCTCTTTTCTCTGAAAAATTACACTATTCTTTTAATTCCTGATAAAACCTGTATCTCGTCCCTCCCATACCAGCTTCTTATGGTTTGTTACCTACAGTATAATTGAAATAGCTGCGCGCTGCCACCTAATAGTAAATAAATAAATAAACAAATAAAACTTTGCTGCTGCTGTCACCTGCGTGTTCCCACATAAAGCAAGATCAAAGAATCAAAATGTGACAGCGCTGCTGATGAATCAATACGTGAAATACAACAATATTTGTTCATAAAGTGCATAGATTTTTACAAAAAGTCTCCAAGTGACATCAAAGTGATAAATCTTCCTATGTGCAGAAAATGTGAATCAATTTACGATGTGCTTCACTGAGATTTCACACCACTCATTAACCGCTTGCCAACCGCGCTAGCCGAATGACGGCTGCAGCACGGTCGGATAACTCTGGGAGGGAGTACATTGACGTCCTCCTAGAATCGCGCTCCCAGGCGCGCACCCGGGATTATCCGTGACCGCTGGGTCCACAGGACCCAGCGCATCACGGATCACGGTAAATGGCTGCTGACAGTGGCCGTTTACCACGTGATCACTCCGTCAAACCGGCGTCATGTCCGGTTCCTGTCTCCCTCTCTATCGATCGGTACATAGAGGAGAGAGATCAGAGGCAGCAGCGCTGTAGGCTGGATGTGCAGTGCCCACAGCGCTGATATGTGACAACTCCAGCCATCCATCCATCCATGCTTAGCCATTCATCCTCATCAATACTCAGTCATCCATCCTCATCAATACTCAGCCATCCATCCTCATCAATACTCAGCCATCCATGCTCACCCATCCATCCATTCTCAGCAATACTCATCCATTCATCCATTCATCCTCAGCAATACCCATCCATTTATCCACAGCAATACTCATCCATCCATCCTCAGCAATACTCATCCGTCCATCCATACTCATCAATACTCATCCATGCTCAGTCATCCATCCATACTCAGCAATACTCATCTATCCATCCATGCTCAGCCATTGCATCCATACCCAGCCGTATTCAGCCATACTCAGCCGTACCCAGCCGTACTCAGCCATACCCAGCCAACCCAGCCATACTCAGCCTCACTCAGCCGTACCCAGCTGCACTCAGCCGTACTCAGCCATACTCAGCTGCACTCAGCCACACTCAGCCGTACTCAGCCGTACTCAACCGCACTCAGCTGCATTCAGCCGTACTCAGCCGTACTCAGCCATACCCAGATGTACTCATCCATACCCAGCCACACACAGCCGCACCCAGCCGCACCCAGCAGCACCCAGCCGCACTCAGCCGCACTCAGCCGTACCCAGCCACACTCAGCTGCACTCAGCCATACTCAGCCTCACTCAGCCATACTCAGCCACATTCAACCGCACTCAGCCGTACCCAGCCACACCAAGTCGTACCCAGCCACACTCAGCTGTACCCAGCCACGCTCAGCTGTACCCAACCATACCCAGCCATACTCAGCCACACTCAGCCGCACTCAGTTGTTCCCAGCCGCACTTAGCCGTACCCAGCGTACCCAGCCGTACCAAGCCGTACCCAGCTGTACTCAGCCATACTCAGCCGCACTCAGCCGCACTCAACCGCACTCAGCCATACTCAGCCACACTCAGCCGCACTCAGCTGTACCCAGCCGTACCCAGTCGTACCCAGCTGTACCCATCCATACCCAGCTGCACCCAGCCGTACTCAGGCTTACTCATTCACGCTCAGCCATCCCCATCCACGGCTCATCCATCCCCATTCATGCTCATCCAATGCCACATCAGTTCTCATCCATGCCACATCCATGCCACTAGAGTGCCTCACAATTAGATTTGAAACTTATGCCCCTAGAACACCTGATGGTGCTCCCTTCATGTTGGGCCTCTCTATGTGGCCAGGCTGTGTAAAAGTCTCACACATGTGTGCATTTTAATTTTCTTTACACATTTTCCAAAAACTTGTAAAAAAAAAATGACACGTTCAAAAGACTCATTATGCATCATATATTGTATGTTGGGTTGTCTTCTTTCCAAAATGTGGTCATTTTTGGGGTGTTTCCATTGTCCTGGTGCTCCAGGGCCTTCAAAAATGTCATGCCGCGTACACACGACCGGACTTTCCGGCAGAAAAGGTCAGACGGAATAATTTCATCGGATATTCCGATCATGTGTGGGCTTCATCGGACTTTATCATTCGAAAATTCTGACAGACCTAGAAATAGAACGTGTTTTAAATCTTTCCGACGGAATCAATCCCTATCGGGAGAACCATTCGTCTGTATGCTATTCCAATGGACCAAAAACAACGCAAGGGCAGCTATTGGCTACTGGCTATTTAGCTTCCTTTTTCTAGTCCCATCGTACGTGTTGTACGTCACCGCATTGTAAACGATCGGACTTTGGTGAGATCGTGTGTACGCAAGTCCATTTCAGTGGAACTCCATCGGAACTCCATCAGAAAAACCTTCAGAGTTTATTCTGATGGTCGTGTGTACGTGGCATAAGAGGTAGTCAAGAAATTATATGTGTAATTTATGCTCCAAGGACGCCTGATGGTGCTCCTTGCATGTTGGGCCTCTATGTGTGGCCACGGTGTGTAAAAGTCTCACATAAGTGGTATCGCCGTACTCAGGAGGAGTATCAGAATGTGTTTTGGGGTGTAATTTGTGTTATGCATATGCTTTTTGTGAGAAATAGCCTGCTTATATAACAATTTTGTGAAAAAAAAAATGATTTTGCAAAAAATTGTGAGAAAAAATTACAACTTCAAACAACTCACCATGCCTCTTACTAAATACCCTGGAATGTCTACTTTCCAAAAAGGGGTCATTTGTGGGGTATTTGTACTTTCCAGGCTTGTTAGGGTCTCAAAAAATGAGATAGGGCGTCAGTGCATCAGCTGTGATCAATTTTCAGAGATTGGTGCCATAGCTTGTGGACTCTATAACTTTCACAAAGAATAAATAATATACACTGATTTGGGTTATTTTTACCAAAGATATGTAGCAGTATAAATTTTGACCAAAATTTATGAAGAAAAATTACAAATTTTCAAAATTTTATAACAGAAACCAAGAAAAATTCATTTTTTTACAGAATTGTTGGTCTTTTTTCTTTTATAGCGCAAAAAAAAAAAAAACAGCGATTAAATACCACCAAAAGAAAGCTCTATTTGTGTGAAAACAATGTTGCATGACTGAGTAATTGTCATTCAAAATGTGAGAGCACTGAAAACTGAAAATTGTTAGGAAGGGGGTTTACGTGCCCATGGGTAAGGGGTTAAAGTGCTTCCGCCACTGAGTGCAATGCGTGCTCACCTCCTTGTTAGACCCTTCAGGAGGTCAAACACGCCTTGCACACAGTGCAATTCTCCTTTAAGGATGGCTACACACTAATCCTCTATGGTTCCTGGCAAGCCTGGTAAAGGTAATACGCTCTGCACCAGGTGCAGTATCCTCCCAATGTGGCTACTTCAGGATTGGCTCCACATTCATTTCCAGCAGTTCCAAAGTAACATGAAAAAACGAAAATGCCTCCAATAGTGCAGTATCCAAGGTATTAAAATTAGAGAACCTCACCACCCCAGCTTAAAATACACTCACATTTATTGAAACGATAAAAGCATTGGTACAAATTTCCATGAAGGCTTCATTTGGAGGAATGACATTCCACGAGGTAGGTGGCGTAAGGAGTAGAGGTGGAGCCAGGCGGTGGAACCCAGTTCGTTAGAAGTGAGACCTTCATGGAATTTTGTACCAATGTTTTTATCTTTTCAATAAATGTGAGTGTATTTTAAGCTTGGGTAGGTGAGGTTCTGTCATTGTAATACCTTAGATACTGCACTATTGGAGGCAATTTTGTTTTTTCATGTTACTTTGGAACTGCTGGAAATTAATGTGGAGCCAATCCTGAAGTAGCCACATTTGGAGGATACTTCACCTGGTGCAGAGCATATCACCTTTACCAGGCTTGCCAGGAACCATAGAGGATTAGTGTGGAGCCATCCTTAAAGGAAAATTGCACTATGTGCAAGGCATGATTGACCCCCCCCCCCCCCCCCGGGTCTAACAAGGAAGTGAGCATGCATTGCACTCGGTGATGAGAGCACTTTAATGAGTGATGTGAAGTCTCAGTGAAGCATGTCGTAAATTGATTCACGTTTTCTGTACATAGGAAGATTTATCACTTTGATGTCACTTTTTATACAAATCTATGCACTTTATTAACTAATATTGTTGTACATACAGCATAGTATCTGGGGAGCTTGGGGGACAGAAGATTCTGAGGAATCACTGGATGGGGCCATTGAGGAGAAGGGGGGAGAGGTGACTGCTCTGTCACTGACACCAAGTTGCAGGACACGGGATGGCATTACCAGCGGTGTACCCTGTGCTGCATCTTTCCCATCCTCATTTGCTCAGTGGTCCGTGAAACCGATGTAACATCCCTGCACATGCTTGCTGGACCATGTTTGTGTGGTCATGTGGACCACTTAGTCCAGTGTCACAGAGACATTACTATGCACATGTTGATGTAGAGCAGGCGTGGCCTTCTGGGCAAAAAAAATGGCAGCAGGTTACTTGGAACTGTGGTGTAACACAAGCCATAAACACATGGAAGGGGCTGACTTCACCAACTGGAAGAAGAAAAGCTGTAAATTCAGCAGTTTTGCCAAGCCGCCATTGAGAAGCTAGGCATGGGAGTGTTCAGAAGATGCTTTTTTCTGCTCCATCAGCTGCAGAAGAGACACCTATCTGGTCAAGAATGCTGCTACAGATAGAGAAATAGGGTTGGGAGACTTACAGTAAGGTTCAAACCTCTGCTTGGCCCTACTCAGTGTGGCCCCATGCTAACTCTCTACCTGCTTGATGTGCTATAAGGTGAGACTCTGAAATCTCTTGTCAGACCCTGCCTTCCTTGTTGTCTGAGACTGCAGTTATTAGAGTGGATGCAGATGGAGAATCTTGTGGAGGAAAGGGGGAGAGGTGGAAGGATGAGACAGGGGAGCAAGGGCTGTTTGCTGCTGACCGATATCATTGAGGTACTGCTTATAACAAGATCTTTGTTGTATAGTCATGTTTCCCCACACATGTGGTACCCAAATGGCTGGTACTTTTACTATGGCCGATACACTGCAGGCAAAGGCTGCAGACCACAACTGTGCTATAAAGGGCTCACGCTGCACATACGTACATACAGTCTATATTTTGTGAGGCTGTGATTTAGAATGTTTTTGTGCACTCTGTTTTGACATTTTATTAAACTTTTAAAGTAAATTTCTTAACATAACCTAACTACTCACTAACTTGTGTTATGCCCCGTACACGATTGGAAATTCCGCCAGCAAAAGTCCGATGTGAGCTTTTGGTCGGAAATTGTGACTGTGTGTATGCTCCATGGGAGCATTTCCGCCAGCAAAAGATTGAGAGCAGATTCGTCTATATGCAATTCCAACGCGCAAAAAAACACGCATGCTCAGAATCAAGTACAAGACGGAAGCGCTCGGTCTGGTAAAACTAACGTTCGTAATGGAGATAGCTCATTCGTCACGCTGCAAATTATTGGATCTTTTAATGCAGCGCATTCTTTTGTTCTTTATAATGCTAGAATAATGAAGTTGTTTTGCTGCTGATATTCACACAGAGTTCTGACAAACTGATTTCTTTATTATTTCTCATGATCTCCCGAATAATCTTTTTTGTTTTTAAAGCCAGATCTCCATAATAATGTTTAGAATTATTTTTATAGTCATCTTTTTTTTTTTAATCAAGATCTCCTGTTTTTTATTATTTTTAAATTATTTTCTAGTGATCTGCATAATTTTGTTTTTTTTTTGGTGTGTGTCGTTTCCACAACAACATTATTATCTTCTATTTTTAAAGCTCAAGGAGGATGGTTGGTGTCCCTTAATAATTGACATTGTATTTCTGAAATGTACCTGCCTACTCACAAACAAACTATCCTATTTGAAGAAAAACACATAGGCATATAAAAAAATCTCAATTTATTCTGGCTCATAACAAAATAAAGAGGAAGGCAACGCTGGAGAAACTGCTTGAATTTGCGAAGCCTTTGTACCCAAGGGCACACATCAACTCTTTATAAATAAAAATTGGTAGCCTGAGAAGCCCATATAATAGGGAGCACAATCTGGTCCAGGACTCCCAGAGATCAGGAACAGCAGCAGATGACATATATGTCCCCAGGCTGTGGTACTACCACAGCCTGCATCTTCTGTCAGACCAGACTGAACCCAGGCCATCACTTTCATGTCTTCCTTGCAGCCTTCCCTCCACGCTTCCCTGCAGCCTTCCCTGCAGCCTTCCTTGGAGGATGTGGCTCTGGAGGTGGACTTGTGGCAGGAGGAGGAGGCAGAGGAGGAGGAGGATGGGTGAGCGCACATAAGTGCATGTTATCAGTCATTTGGCCCCTCAACCCCTTATGAAGGGCCTGAAAAATAATCTTCTCACAGATGAGGCGTTGGCCCTCCTCCATTTGCTGCAATTTTGCAGCTACATAGCAGCCATAGGCCTCAGCATTGGGGGGTGTGTTCAAGGTCGCATTAGCCTCCTTAATGAAGCCCAGTGCTGCCTCCTCCCCTTCCTGGCTCTTTTTGTTGTAAGGCAGAGGGGAGGCACCTGGGATTGGGTGGGGCTACTGGGCCTGCCAACCTCCTGGCTGACACTTACCCCGCCTCATGGCTGACACTTACCCCCACCTCCTGGCTGACACTTACCCCACGCCTCCTCCTGTTTGCCACATTCCAGAGCCTCGTCCTGGCTTAGGTCTTCCTGTGTATGAAAAAGGGACATAGTTTTAGTTTTTTGTTCATCAATCACACACAATTTTCAGCTCATGACTGTTGCAACTTGAATGTTAATAAATAGAAAAGACTATCATTCTGAGCCCAGCATTTTTCATTCTTATCACAATCATTTTTGGCCCCTACTGTCTATAAAACACTTTTTGTTAAATCATTCATTTGTTATCAATAATAACATCTAGTTAACAACAATAATTTTCGTACAATAAATATGTTAAAAAATACTATACCTGGCTCCAGCTGGGCTCCTCAACTTCTTCCAGGATGGAAGGCCTGGATTGGTCTTCAGAAGCCTCAGCTGGGGTTGAGGGAAGGGTGGATGGAAGTGTAGAAAGTGATTCCCTAGCTTCAATCTGGTCTTCCAGAAACCACATTCTTTTGTAGTACCACAGACTGGATACATACACATCCTGTGCTGCTGCTCCTGATTTCATGGAAGCCTGGACCTTATTAGCTCCTTCCTATACGTGCTTCTCAAGCTACCAATTTTCTTATCCACAAACTCGATGTCTGCATTGGGGACCTGCTTCTTCACAAATTGCAGCAGTTTCTCCAATGATGCCTTCCTAGCTGGTTTATTTCGATATAAGGGGTTTTTAACTTCCCACAAATTTCTCATATCCCTGTATCTGTCTATGAACTGGCCCATGAATTCAGGGTCTTTGAATTGTTTCACATTTCACATTGTTTCACATTTGCTGCACACAAGACATAAACACTAATATCAGGCTAAACTCTCCTAATCTTATCCCAATATAGGCCTCAATCTCAAAATCAGTATAGGCCACTGATGTCCCAAGTTAAAATGTTACCTTCGTTAGAACGTTCAATGCTTCCAGTCCTCCTTCCTCCGCACACAGAGCGTAGGTACGACACACGTGTTAGCTTTATATACACTGTGCGTGCGTGAAACTTTGCCCGCGTGGCCCACCCCTGACGTTCTTTCTAGAACATTCCCCGCCCCTTCTCTTTCATTGCAGTGGGAGAGGAACATGGCGGAGACATGCAGTATAGCAGTAACACAGTACATGCAGTACATGCAATAGCAGTAACGAGGAGGGAAGCCATAAACGTCATGATCCCGCAGGAGATTTAAGGCCTCAAATATGGCCTTTGTAGAGATGGTGGAGATGGTGGACATCTTGAAGAGGGCCGACTATGATGGGAAGTATGGACCTTACCTAAACCCAAATGTGAGAAAGGCCAAGATCATGTCTAAAGTAGTGAGAAGTCTGCACAGGAATTTTGGGGTACGATGATCCAAGGAGCAATTGTGGAAACGCTGAACCTGAACGCAGACCTGAAATTGAGGGAGCACAATCAGTACAGAAGGATCAGGAAACTGCTTCTAAAAAGTAAGTAGTTGTCGTGTGTCCCTATTATTATTATTACTTGCATGCTGCTCCGTGTGCTTTTCTTTACTGTTGTACAGTTTTAAATGGCTACTTTGATGTTCGTGGGCACAGTAATCAGTCGCAGTAAACATCGTTCGTTTGCTAAATACAATGTTTTTGGCAGATACAGGGTTAACTACATTTGGTCATGCTAATTTGTATTAAAAGAAGTTTAGGACATTGTTGTCTAGATGTGTTAGAAACTAGAATGAATTGCATACTTGATTCAGTGTAAGGAGAGGACACTCAGCAGCTGTTTACACATCTGGACTCAGGAGCACTAGTGTGGGACACCAGAATAAACTTTTTTAGGGTGTCCCACACAGGTACTCCAGTGGATACTTGGGGTGTTTTCATGTGTGAAACTTGTCCAAAAAAGGTAAGTATTCCAGCTTTGGTAAGGGAAAAAATCATGTCTTCAGCTTGGAACTCTGTCAAAACAGACAATTGTACCCCACTTGAAAGCAATGTTTCATATTCCTATTTCTGGCCTCAAATATCTGTGTGCTAAGTATACTTTTTGTTTCATTCTCATAGGGGAGAAAAGACTTGGGATGTCTGAGGACACCAGAAACCCCCCACCTTCCTGAAGAAGGGGAACAGAGGACACCACAACCTCAGGATGTGGAGGGAGGAGAGGTAGAAGAAGTGGTTGAAATTGCCACCACAACAGGTCAGTGTCTGACACCACAGATTCAGGTAATAGAGGTATGCCTGCATATTTATAATACATGGTGTGTATTTTTTCTTTTAGGTGATGTGCATGTTGTGGAAGAACAAGTTCCTCATTTCACCAGTGCAAGTGCACAAATACTAATCCAGGAAATAATGGTGTGTAGTTGGGATTTAGACATCATAAAGAAAAAAAACAATGAGGTTGAACAAAAAATGAAGAACATGATTGATGTATTAGGGAGAATCTAAATAACAACAAAATGCCACCATTTTAGATTTTTTTTTAACAATTTTTAAAAATTTTTGTCGCATTTTAAAAGCCAAGTTTTGAAGATGCACACAGTGTGTCAACATGTGCTATCTGCCATTAGGGGATATCAATGTAGGTGTTTTGTGGGTGCAACCCCTTCCTTGCAACTCAAGTAGGTGAGATTAAGTGGTTGCACCCCCAAAACACGTCCATTGATCCCCCATGATGGAAGATAGAACATGTTGACATCAGGCATGGGATCAGGAGGGAAATCCCCAGTTTGATTCCCAATGTGTGTGCATCTTCAAAATTTGGCTTTTACAGGGGTGACATCACCTCATCTGATGAAGGCAAGATCAACACATTTTTGACACTCTAATGTCTGATATTGCCTTCAGTTTTTCAATGTTGAACTTTGTAAGTTCCTGAGTTGTGTATGTTAGGTTTTGAAACATGCCTGTTTATGTACTAAAAAAAATTTTTCAGTGTAAAACTTTATAAAACCAAGATGTTGTTTTTTTACACAAAAATGTTTTATAACGCACATGTGCATGTGCACAGAGTAAAAGGTTTTATACTCAACAATGTGTGGCTTCTTCTTTCAATGCTCAATACCAGTTTTTGTATCAAGTTGGTGTTTACAGTGACAATAGGTGTTATTTAATAATGGAAAAAACACTTGGCACTACAAGTGCACTAGGAGAACCGAGGAGACAGCTAGAAGAAACACAAGCAGTAAATCAAAATAAAGATTTTATCAGATACATTTTTTTTTCAAATAGAAAATATTTACAAACTTGCTGGCATAGCAATGGCCCCCCTACCCGTAAAATAATCAACAAATTTTTGCCGCACTTCATGGGCGCTTTGGGAGGGGCAAGCCAGGATGGCCAGCTTCCAGGGCCGTCGGTGTATTTTCAGGAAGTCCAGCCTCAGGCCCAAATGAGGCAACATAATTAGGAGCATTTCTCTTTAAAAAGTTGTGAAGTATGCAGCATGCTAGAACTATGTGGTTCAGTTTGTACTCCGCCATATTAATTGCCGTAAGAAATAGGTGGAACCGGCTGGCCATTATCCCAAAGGCATTCTCCATGACTCTTCTGGCTCTGTAATTAAAAACTCTCTTCTCCGGGGTGAGGGTCCTCTGGGGAAATGGCCTCATCAGGTTATCACCCAGAGCAAATGCTTCATCAGCGATAGAAACAAATGGGAGTCCTTCCACATTCTCTTCTGCAGGTGGCAATCCCAAGCCCCCACTTTGGAGACGTTGCTGGAACTCGGTCTGGGCAAAGACTCCACCATCCGACATCCGGCCATTCTTCCCCACGTCCACATATAAAAATTCATATGTCACCGAGACCACCGCCATCAACATGATACTATTGAAACCCTTATGATTAAAAAAGTATGACCCCGAGTGGGGTGGTGGTACGATGTGGACATGTTTCCCATCGATTGCCCCTCCACAGTTAGGAAAGTCCCACCGCTGGGCAAATTGGGAGGCCACAGTCTGCCATTCCTGTGGCGTTGAAGGAAACTGTGGAGTCAAAAAAGAAAAAAATATTAGTACTTTTGCACATAACATTGAAAGCAGATTAGACACAAACATTCTTGGCTAACATCAGTATAACATTTATTTTAGGGAGTATTTAAAGACAAAAAGATAAGGTCCACTTATCAGATTCCTCACCCCCTCTGATGGCCCATTGGAAATATTTTAGGGGGGAGGGTTATAAATGAGTTTGGGGCCTCTGGCACTCTGCCTGAATTTAGGGACAACAATAACATTTGGACACATTTTAGGGGGTGTTTAGGGTAAAGCACTACAATGGAGCTGACAAAATACATTGTTAAGTGACTAGGCTAGGTGTGTATGGACCCAGGATAGCATGCTGGTGAGGTTAGTGAAGGCAAATATGCATGTAGGCCAAAAAAAGGAGCATTAAACAGCATGCAGGGGCACAAAGGGGACATTCACAGCATATTACAATCATGGTAATTAGGGAATGATGAAAGAAATACAAAACATTGGCATACATGAAATACATAGAATGTGATGTTAAAGGATAAAACTTACCCTAATATAGTCCTTCTGCAGGACCTGAATGATGGCAGAACAGGTCTCTGGAATAATGATCCCAAGAGCCTGGGGGGAGATGCCTGTCGAGAACTTGAGGTCCTCTAGACTTCTCCCTGTCGCCAAGTACCGCAACGTGGAGACCAGCCTCTGCTCGGGAGTGATGGCTTGCCGCATGCAGGTGTCCTGCTTCGTAATATAAGGGCACAGCAAAGCCAACAGATGGTAAAAAACGGGGTCCATCATCCTGAAAATTCCTGAAATCAGCAGGGTTATTCTCCTGGATCTCCCGCAACAAAGGCATATGACAGAATTGGTCACGCTGGAGTAACCAATTCTTCGTCCATGAACTCCTCCTCGCCCTGTTCATGGACTGGGCTTGGGTCAAAGCAAGAACCCCAACACCAAGCCCCGCACAGCACGAACTCTACGACGAGTACGTAAGCGCAACATGGCTTCCAATCGGTTGGCTGGTCAGAACGAACTAACAGAACGCACTGAAGAACAGAAAGGCCTGTGAAGAGCAAGCTGAATATCAGAAACGAGCGGACAAGAACGCACTGAAAAACAGATACGAACTGACTATATGCACTGAAAACCTGATACAAACACACAAGCACAAACTGAAGAGCAGTAACGATTTGAAAAGCACGAGGCTGAAAAGCACTAATCGTCTCTCACCAAACTTCTACTAACACGAGATAAACACGAGATTAGCAGAAGGAGCCCAAAGGGTGGCACATTGGGCATTGAACTTCCCTTTTCTAGTGCCATCATACGCGTTGTACGTCACCACGTTCTTGACGGTCGGAATTTAGTGTGACAAGTTTGAGCGAAATTCCATCAGAAAAACCATCCAAGGATTTTCCAATGAAAATTCCGATCGTGTGTACGCGGCATAAGAAAGATCTGTACACTTACCTATTTTCAGGCAGCATCCAGTTTGGTCATGTGATGTGTCAGTCAGTGGCGGCTGCAGGGGAGAGAGGAGAGCGCTTGACAACAGCTGGTAATGCCGGGGAGTAGTAATATTAATATCACCCAATAGGCTGCTATGGCCCATAGTCTGTCAGCGCTCCCTCCTGTCTCCTTTGCTTTTGGTTGACTTGACACAGGGGAGCAACCTGAAAATAGGTAGGTCAACAGATCTTTCTTACAAAAGTTAGTCAGGAGGGAGGAGGGAACATTTTATGTGTAGTAAGGTTGTGCCTGGAATTCTACTTTAAGAGAAGTCAGTGTGGTACTACAAAAAAAAGAAACGCACAAACTTTACCATTACCATACCATTGGATTTTCCGACACACCCCTGAACTGATTTAAATCTTATCTCTCTGGCCATACTCAATTCATCCAACTCAAATTTTTCAAATCTCAACCATCTTTACTGTCTACTGGTGTGCCCCAGGGTCCTGTCCTGGGGCCCCTTTTGTTCATAATCTATCTTCTTCTTTTTGTTCTTATATTTCGTAAGTTTAACATCCACTTCCATTGTTATGTGGGGGACACCCAGCTCTACCTGTCCACTAAACCTGCTACGACCCTTCCACCCAAACCCCTTACCGACTGTTTACAGGAAATTAAATCCCGGCTCTCTTTCAACTTCCCCAAATTAAACAGTGAAAAATCTGAGGTTCTCCTCATTGCCACACAATCCACCCTGACAAAGCATAAGAGTTTTTCAGTTAATATTGATAACTTTACAGTCTTTCCCTCCCCTCAGGTAAAGATTCGGGGTGTCATCCTAACAAGTACACTATCTTTCCAAGACAACATCAGTAATGTTACTTGGTCAGCATATTTCCATCTACGCATGATTAATCGCCTCCGTCCATTCCTGGCACCCAACAGCACTGCCATTCTTGTTTACAATCTGGTTACTTCTTGCATAGATTATTGCAACTCCCTTCTTTTTGGTCTCCCTCTCAAGTCCCTCCATAAACTACAACTGGTTCAGAACTCTGCTGCCTGCATCATCACCAGAGTCCCCTCTTTTAGTCAGATCACTCCTGTCCTTCAGCACCTCCGCTGGCTTCCAATCATATATTGTATTGATTTCAAGATTCGGTTACTTACCTTTAACATTCACAACCTCGCTCTTCCGTATCTTTTTAAACTCCTGCATATAAACAGACCTTCCCGCCCTCACAGGTCATCATTTTTCATCCATCTCAATGTTCCATCCGCCCACTTGACCACTCTGGGAATGAGAGCCTTTAGCCACTCTGGCCCTTGACTTTGGCACACCCTGCCTCCTGATATCCTCAGCACTGACTTCCTACCCATCTTCAAATCATGTCTCAAAACTCATCTCTTCAAACAAGCATATTCTGTCTGACTTCATTGATTTGTTTTTGTAATTTAATATTTATGTAATGCATATTTATATTATTTATATATTTTATTTTTTGTTGCTCTGTTATTATCCTTGTAACCTGGCCTTGTGTGTTCTTAAAGACACCTATAAATAAAATGTAATATTATTATTATTATTATTATTATTCATTTGCAGGGATTTCCTCTCACTTCCAGTTTTTGCTATGGGACAGGAAGTGAAGGTTAAAACCCCCCTAATGGACACAGATGGTAAAAAAGAATCTGACAGGGGTCATAACCCTCTCTTACTCTATCCAAAATAAAAGAAAAGTTTTACTAATAGTATTACTTTAATCTTTTTTTATATAAAGCTTTTACTATTTCTATACTGGTGTGCATTTATATGCTTATGGTTAAGGTTTTAAAGTGATTGTAAACCTTTGTGTTTTATTTTTTAAAAATAGAAAACATGTTATACTTACCTCCACTGTGCTGCTCGTTTTGCACAGAGTGGCCCGATCCTCCTCTTCTGAGGTCCCTCGGTGGCTCTCGCGGCTCCTCCTCGCATCAGATAACCCCCTAGGAGAAGCGCTCTCCCTTGTGTTTTTTCACCTTAATGCATAGGATGCATTAAGGTGAAAAAACACAAGGGTTTACAACCCCTTTAATTTTGGTTGCAGTAGTTCTTCTGCTTTCAATTATTTTGATTATGTTAATGGTTAATTTCTGTCACAAAAGCCCTGTCCTGGGTAAAGGAACTGCCAACTTTATTATCAATCCTACTCCTCCACTTAGCGAAGGCTAAGTGGAAGGCTTCTTTTATTTACCTACAGGTTTAGTGCAATATCCTTTTTGGGTAGAGGGCCATTTCTCATAACCCCCCCCCCCCCAAAAAAAAAGAGGGCTATACTGGTTAGTAATATGCAAATATTTAAAGCCCAGAGTGAACAAGGTATTTAAAGAGCAAGGCGTGCTTGCTTAGTGTTACCTTTTCTATATAGCAAGAAAGAATCATGTTATCCCTATATTCTGCATATGTATTCCTGAGGCAATACTTTTTTTTGTCCTTTCTTTTTAAAACCGTTCTCTCTGCTGAAAAGTTAGATATCACAAAAGTTTTCACATACCTTCTGTCAGTTGTGGAATATATCACACCATTGCTTTTCTCAGCAGTATGCTTTTAATTCAGGTTTTTCTGATATAACAGATCAAGTTCAGTTATTAAATTCAGCTTTTCCCAGGCGACCCTGCTGTCAGACAAAAACTAATTGGAGTACATACTAGTTTTGACTGAATTGAGAAAAATATGTTGTCTAAGCTTCCAAAAATGCTAATATTCATTCTACATTGATTAGAAGGCTGGAACTGTGTTCGAATCAAACTGTCAGTACTTTGTGTTCTCCTCTGTGCTAAGACCTTGTCTAAGTCAGCGTTGAAGCTATTGACTACAACATTCACTGCAGTCTCCTTCAAAACTTACTGATTGTTAATGTTTGCCAACTACACAATGTAGTCCAAAATCCAGGAGCCATAGATAAACATATTTATAATGACCGTGAACACATTTCCTTTAGGAAGTCATAAACATGCTGATTAAACCAGATCTGGAACAGATTTTACCATTCATAGTGTTAATAAACCTGACAAATTCAGGTATGTACTACCTATCAGGTTATGCAGAGTACAATATATGAAAAAAAACTTTCTTGAATGCTATAACTGGGTATTTTTACTTTTAATATACAGAATTTATAAATGCATTTTATCTATTTAGCCTAAATATTGTCATTTTAGTTTAAAGGGGATGCCTAGTGGTTTTGCTTTTATTTTATGTTTTCTTAATTTGTTTATCATGGTCAGGAATAAAAATCTAAAAATGTAAATGTTTTGTCAGGTAAATATAACATATTGCATATGATTAGTTGTAATTTTTATTTTGAGCCAGCAGATGGGGCTCTGGTCTTCTTTAAATTTCTTTTTGAGACTTTCCTTACCAAAAATAACGTTCTACAGAGCTCCACAGCTAAAGCTGAAAATTGCAAGCACAAGTGAACAAGTCAGAGGTATGACTTTCCTCCTTCCGCCTGCTGGCTCCTTCAAGCTGAACTTCGGAAAACTAAAAAGTTCTCCCTATCAGTGGGACTGCCTCTACACTACAAGGGTTAACTGCTTGTTTAATCTGAGGAAGGCAACAAAAGTTTTGCTTACCTCATCCTTTGCTCCCCCTACTCCAGCAGTGGGCTGTCTCTCAGTTTCCTTATGTCTATTGCAGATATATGATCCCTGCATCAGTCTTGATGATGTCAAGAATACTTAGACCACCAGAGTGTAGGGAAGAAGAGGCTGAGCAGAAGAGGAACAGTCTAGCAGTGTAAAGGAGCTGGTAACTCTCGGAGTTTAGGCTCAGCCAGCACTATAAGACGTAAGTAAAATGTAAGTTATATACTAAATAAAATACATTAAAATACTAAAATGTAAGACATAAGCAAAATGTAAGTTATAAAATATATTAAAATACTAAAATGTAAGACATAAGTAAAATCAATGTAAGTTATATACAAAATAAAATAATTATTTTTATTAAACATATATTACAGTTATGAGAATACAGTCATTTTCATAATAGTTACACTATATTACCAAAAGTAATGGGATGCCTGCCTTTACACAGACATGAACTTTAATGGCATCCCAGTCTTAGTCCATAGGGTTCAATATTGAATTGGCCCACCAACACTCATCAGTGAGTTGGCAGGATGTCAGCCTAATACAAACATAGGGCAGGCACAGAGAAAGAGAGGAGAGAGAAAAATGTTGAGGTCCAATTTGAATGCCTTCATTGTTTCTCTTGTGAACTTTGAGGATGAATTACACCACAGTGTCTTTACCACTTGCTGGCTGCTCACAGTAAATATACTGTGAGCAGGCAGCAGATACAGGTAAAATCACGTCCACGTACAGGCCCCCTGCCAACCTGCGCTGTGTTTGGACGCAGCTTGAATTTGGCAGCAGATTTCAGCCAATGATTCAGCTGAAACCTGCTGATCGGCTGTGTTCAATTACACACAGAGTTTGGGGTTTACGAATACACAGAACTCTGTGTACAGGGAATAGTGATTTGACTATTTCCTCTCTCTGAAAAGCCAGGAGAAATAACAGCCAGATCATAAAGTAAAAGCAACACATATTACACACATTCTGCATTGTTAGCCATCCCCTGATTGCCCCTGGATGTTAACCCCTTCCCAGCCAGTGTCATTAGTACAGTGTCAGTATACAGTATTATCACTGATCACTGGATTAGTGTCAGTGGATTAGTGACTTTAGTGTCAGTTAGTGACCCTCCCAGCCAGTGTATGTTACCTCCAGGCTGCCGGCCACCCTATCACAGCCCCACCATAAGTTGCTGATCACTGCCATTACAGTATTACATCTATAGCTGCATAAATTTTAGTATATACTGTATCTCACAAAAGTGAGTACACTCCTCACATTTTTGTAAATATTTTATTATATGTTTTCATGTGACAACACTGAAGAAATGACACTTTGCTACAATGTAAAGTAGTGAGTTTACAGCTTGTAGAACAGTGTAAATTTGCTGTCCCCTCAAAATAACTCACCACACAGCCATTAATGTCTAAACTGCTGGCAACAAAAGTGAGTACACCCCTAAATGAAAATGTCCAAATTGGTCCCAACCCCCCCCCCCCCTTTCCACCCCATTCTCAGACCCTTCTTTCTCCTCTTCTCTAGGTAATCTTAATCTCACTGTATTTCTTTGTTAATTTAAACTTTTTTCCACTTTTCCCATCCCTTAATGAATCCCTCTCTAGTATCCTCATGGCTCTGTCTTATAAATTCCATGTTATATATCTCTTCTATTTTATCAAACCACTCTCTAATTTTTGGACTCTCTACTTCCTTCAATTTCCTCAGTATTAAGCTTTTTGCAGCATTCATCATATGTACAATCATTGAGTTTCTATATTCTTTTGTTGGGATATCTACCCCATGAAATAGACATGTCCATGGTTCCTCAGGTATATCTATATTAGTAATTTCCCTTGATATAACTCAGTATTTCCTTCCAGTATGTTCTAATTTTAGGGCACCCCCACCATATATGGGCCACAGTGCCCGTTTGTTTACAGCCCCGCCAACACTCCATTGCTTGTCCTATTTGATATTTCCCTAGTATTTCTGGGGTTCTATACTACTTGATTACTCATTTATAATTCATTTACACCATCCCATTATTTACTGATGATCCATGTACCAGTTTCAGAATTTTTCCTACTTTTTGATTCCTTCCTCGTTTCCCCAATTCCCTCTCCCAATTTTTTATAAATGTTGGAATTTCCAGATCTTCCCCTTCTATCAAGGATTTATATATCATAGATATATTCCCACTTGTTTTTTTGATGGTACATAATCGCTCTATCACTGTAAGTGCTTTTCCTTCTCTTATTCGGTGAGGAAGTGCTGCTATGAAGTGTTTAAGCTGAAAATACCTCCATTCATTAATCTCCAGTATATCTTTTTTTATTTTGAATTCTTGTAAAGTGCAAATTTTCCCCCCTTGTATTATATCACGTAGTTGTGTGTTTTCTTTTTTAATCCAGCACTGCCTTAACCCTCTTGGGCATGGAGTTCATGAGAGCTTCATATGTTGCCACTGGAGTACTCTTCTACTTCTCCATGACGACATCATGGAGCTGGTGGATGTTAGAGACCTTGCGCTCCTCCACCTTCTGTTGGAGGATGCCCCACAGATGCTCAATAGGGTTTAGGTCTGGAGACATGCTTGGTCAGTCCATCACATTTACCCTCAGCTTCTTTAGCAAGGCAGTGGTCGTCTTGGAGGTGTGTTTGGGGTTGTTATCATGTTACAATATTGCCCTGTGGCCCAGTCTCCGAAGGGAGGGAATCATGTTCTCTTCCAGTATGTCACAGTACATGTTGGCATTCATGGTTCCCTCAATGCATTGTAGCTCCCCAGTGCCAGCAGCACTCATGCAGCCCAGACCATGTCACTCCCACCACCATGCTTGACTATAGGCAAGACACACTTGTCTTTTGCACTCCTCACCTGGTTGATGCCACACACCCTTGACAACATCCGAACCAAATACGTTTATCTTGGTCTCATCAGACCACAGGACATGGTTCCAGTAATTCATGTCCTTAGTCTGCTTGTCTTCAGCAAACTGTTTGAGGCCATTTTTGTGCATCATCTTTAGAAGAGGCTTCCTTCTGGGATGACAGCAATGCAGACCAATTTGATGCAGTGTGGGGTGTATGGTCTGAGCACTGTTGCCTTATGAGTTTATGTGAAATCTCCATTAATAGCTGTAAAAGATTGTAATTATGAATATATTTCATTTAGCTTGTATCTATGTAGGGCGTAACATATTACCTTCACAGAAGTCTCTGTTAGACCAGACAATTTGGTGCCTAGGCTTGTGTATCTAAACAATGGGACCCAAATCTCATTGTTCTACACCTATTCACTTCAAAGGATCCCATGTTTGGATATGCAATGAAGGGAGGCCAACCCGCAATCAATACTTAACTTCCGGGGAAAAGGTCAAGTTAATCTCCTGCTCAGAATAGTCACAAGGATTTGCATTAAAGGGGGCTGACTTATGCAAAGTATAGGGATTGAAGATGTAGCCAGTCCTTAACCAGGAATAGGGACGCCCACCAATCAGAGCCACACCATGCCAACCAATGAGGCATCAGCCTGTAATGATATACACAGACTAGATGGGAGGGAAACACACACTCTATGGCAGAGCAGTCAGGTGAATGGAACCTCTATGGGAATGGTAAAAATGGGAAATCTCCCTTGTACTTGTATCTAAATATGTTGGTCTTATGTATTTTCTGTCCTACTGTTTGTAGATTAATATTTTAAGGAATATACTCTGTATTCCTTCATGTAATCCATGATTTTTACCCTTTTCCTGTACAATTAGATGGATCGCTGTGTATTAGTCTAGGTCTACTTTACTATATACCAATACATTTTTGTTATTGTGTTAAAGCTTTCACTCATGGTCAACAAACTCTCATTTAACCCAAGCGATATTAAATCTCAAATACAGTATACGGTTAACAGCACTGACAGGCTGCCCCCCCCCACCCCTTCAACCTCGGCAGTAATGCTGGCAGCACTCATACGTCTATTTCCCAAATACAACCTCTAGATATGATGCTGAGCACATGCACTCAACTTCTTTGGTCGACCATGGTGAGGCTTCTCCCTTTTATCAGTAGTTAGCACTGTCGCCTCTGGCATTAGTATGATGAGCTACAGTGAAGTCAGGTTATGAATAAACATACCTTTCTCAGCTAATCAGACTGACTGCTATGAATGTTGGGAGGTATTTATTTGGAGAGAGTTAGGTGATCAAGGTCTTCTCTGGCCAGACTACGGTCTAGGTGGGTGTGTGAGAAACAGCTCCTGGCTGCTAGGTCTGAAGCCTGAGGCCTACCCAGGAGCTGTCCTGGCTGCTAGGTCTGTTTGAGGCCTATCCAGGTGTTCAAAATTTTACAGAGGAGAGCCTGTTCAATACCTGGAAACAATGTTGAGAGGGATAGGGTTCTAGAGAAATACCAAAGGTGACTCTTCATGGACTGGGAACCCATGAGGTGGCTGGGAGAGCTTCAAGAGAAAACTTATCCAGGATAATTCTGTATGCAGTGAGTAAAGTTCAGTTACTATAGGAGACAGCCTATTCTACGAAGTACAGATGTGCTGGTTCAGCTTTAAGGCACTTTTTCCTGTACTGCTGTCTGCCTGTTCTCACCTTTTTTTATCTAAGGAGTCTGCCTGTCCTCTGATTACTATTTATGACTAAGGGTGTCCTGTGCCCCATCCCCTCTCTCCCACATTTTTCCTGTTGTGAGAAATAAACTTCTCTTTGTTCAAGCATAAAAGCGACTGGCGCTCATCTTTCTACATGGTACACCACCCACCATGCCTAGTAACCTGAACCCTGAGGAGGATCCCTGCCTCTGGGGGTCACCACCAGGCCCTTGGAAAATTGTGGTAGGCGCTACACATGTATTAGGCAAAATACAAGGCTCATTCCTGACAGCTGAGTGACTGCTTGAGACATTAACACAGCAAATTTTTAATAAAGAGACCCCATAAGATGACATGACAGAATGTCTTCAGAAAAAAAGATCTCCAACTCTACATCTTAATGGAAAGGTTGAATGAGGACACCATTTTCCATTTTTCTGTGGAATCTAACTCCTAGACTGAAACAGATATATTAAAATATTGTGTGCTCTGTGTTATTAACGGTATTTTTCATTATCAGTCTGGAGGTGCTTTGTGGATCTTGACCCAGCATTAGTTACAGTAAAATATCTTTGTGTCTTCCATATAAAATAGCTGAGAAAAATGAAAATATGAATGCAAGATGCCTGAATGTACCTTATGCTCTGAAAAGAAATATTATTCCAATAGCAGATTTCGATGGTTATTAGATTTTATTGTTTGCTTATTTCTTCTACAAACACAAAACCCACCTGTGTATTAAATGGTGGCAAGGTAACGGATTGTTGTTATGGCAACCTTATCACCTAGATAGGAAACAATAATAGAAAACATGTGGATAATCTGTTATATTTATGTCTGGAGGCATTAAAACATATCTGTGTATCTGTAATTAAATAATAAACAGAATGCAGTAGAACTGGATTCATGAGAATGTGGACACTGAAGTTTACTTGGCTTGCATTTAGAGTTTAGCTGTGTGTTTGTGATGTGGTGCAGCGCAAGTGTGTTCAGGTATATCAACCTGGAGGAACCATTTATAAAGTGAGGTTGTGCACACTGCAAAAAATGTGATGTGCTATCACCTCATAGTGTATCATCAATGTAAGTACAAAGAGCAACTTCCATCAATCTAAATTCCTCAAGCATAAAGTGCATATGTGCAATATAGTGCAGAAATTCATTAAGGGCAATTTCATTCCCATAGTGTCCCATGTTACATAGTTACATAGTTGCGTAGTTAGTCAGGTTGAAAAAAGACACAAGTCCATCTAGTTCAACCCAAGAAAAAGAATACAATCCCATATACACAATCCTTCACCCACAGTTGATCCAGAGGAAGGTGAAAAACCCCAGTAAAGCATGATCCAATTTGCTACAGCAGGGAAAAAAACATCTTCCTGATCCCCGAGAGGCATTCGGATTTTCCCTAGATCAACTTTACCTATAAATGTTAGTACCCAGTTATATTATGTACATATAGGAAAGAATCCAGGCCTTTTTTAAAGCAATCTACTGAGCTTGCCAGAAGCACCTCTGGAGGGAGTCTATTCCACATTTTTACAGCTCTTACCGTGAAGAAACCTTTCTGTATTTGGAGATGAAAAAAATCTTTTTTTCCTCTAGATGTAAAGAGTGCCCCCTTGTGATTACCTTAAAGTAAATAACTCAACACCAAGTTCACTATATTGACCCCTTATGTTATTGTACATGTCGATCATATCCCCCCTTAATCTCCTCTTCTCAAAAGAGAATAGATTTCGTTCTTCTAATCTTTCCTCATAGCTGAACTCTTCCATGTCTCTTATCAGTTTGGTTTCCATTCTCTGCATTTTCTCCAGTTCCCCAATATCCTTTTTGAAAACTGGTGAAGAGGTCTTACTAATGATTTGTACAGGAGCAAAATGATATCTCTCTTGTCTCTTTCTTGTCTTAATACAAGAAAGGATTTTGCTCGCTTTGGCATTGCATGCTATTATTGAGCTTATGATCTACCAAAACCCCCAGATCCTTCTCCACTATGGATCCCCCCAGTTGTACTCCCCCTAGTATGTATGATGCACTTAGTTGTCCAATTTGACAGTGCATTACATAGTAGGTGAGGTTGAAAAAAGACATAAGTCCATCAGGTCCAACCTATGTGTGTGATTATATGTTAGTATTACATTGTATATCCCTGTATGTTGCGGTTGTTCAGGTGCTTATCTAATAGTTTCTTGAAACTATCAATGCTCCCCGCTGAGACCACCACCTGTGAAAGGGAATTCCAACCCCCTTGCCGCTCTTACAGTAAAGAACCCTTTACGTAGTTTAAGGTTAAACCTCTTTTCTTCTAATTTTAATGAGTGGCCGCAGGTCTTGTTAAACTCCCTTCTGCAAAAAAGTTTTATCCCTATTGTGGGGTCACTAGTATGGTATTTGTATATTGAAATCATTTCCCCTGTCAAGTGTCTTTTGTCCAGAGAGAATAAGTTCAGTGCTTTCAACCTTTCCTCATAACTAAGATCCTCCAGACCCTTTATTAACATTGAGGTCGGCTTGTAAATTGGAGACATCCTGTAAGGATGTTAATCCACTGCATAGTTTGGTGTCATCTGCAAATACAGAAATGGTACTTTTAATCCCAGACCCTGTATCATTTATAAGTATATTAAAAAGTAAAGGTCCCAGCACTGAACCTTGGGGTACACCACTGATAACCTTAGACCATTCAGAGTAAGAATCATTAACCACTACTCTCTGATTTCAGTCGTTTAGCCAGTTTTCTATCCATTTACAAATTGATCTTTCCAAGCCTGTTTATTTAAGGAAAATAGACAGTGCACTGTGCAAAGGGCATTTGCACTCTGCAAGAGCAGTTGTTTCAGAGCTTAGTGAATAAGTAGAAGCTCTGCTGACTTCCATCATCCAATCATGCACAAGCAAAAATGCTGTTATTTTATTTTCCTTGCACATGATTGGGTATTCTTTGCAAAGGGAAGCTTTACCTCATTTACTAAGCTCTGGAGCAACTTCAAAGTGCACTGTCTATTTCCCTTTAGTAAACCAACCCCAAAGTATCTGTTAAATCACTCAACCAGAGTTTTTGGCTGGTGATGCAAAAAAAAAAAAAAACAGCAATAGCGCATATGGATATAGATTGCAGGAATCACAGCTCATATAGCTCAGTGGATTTCTCTTCAAGCCCTTCATCAGCCGGCACTTCCCCTCAGTGTCCATCCAATTATATACACCCATTTCAAATTAAGAAAGAACGCTCATAGTGTAAAGCTATCACAACGTTCTAAAACATGTACACCATACACAATACACTTACATAAAACAGTGGCACAACTGACACTGGTAAAGCGCACATCTCCTATTTACCAGACCACCTTCGGCTGCAACATCTGACTGTGAGTACGAACCTGGTGTGCGTGGTGACGTCACATCCAAAGCCCTTCCCTATGCGTTTTGTCAACCAAAGTCCTCCAGGGCCCCACATGTGCTATTGGTGATTTTTTGGATTCCCAGTCAAAAGTTCTGGTGACTGATTTAACAGATGTTTTGGTGGAGGTTGCACTGAAGGTGGAGCATGAAATAAAAGTTGGATCACTTTGCACTGTAATCACTAAAGCAGTAAACTTTTTTCTTTATACATGGGACACGTCATTGAATAGAGTAAATTTACTTTGAATTGTTGGTACTGTATATTTATTATTTTGGGACTATATATGTATGTATATATATATATATATATATATATATATATATATATAAAATGTTGTAAGCACTTTTGTAAATGAGATTGCACTTTATGGATTTCTGCACATATGCACTTTATATTTGATGAATTTATATTGATGGATGTTGCACTTTATGTATTTTGTACTTACATTGATCACACACTATGAGGCGATTGCTCTGTCCTTTTGTTTATCAGATTTTTTGATGTTTACATCATACAGATAGCGGCTGCATAGCATATATGGTTTTAGTTGATTATATTTTTGTTTCTGTGGCGCAATTCTGAATTCTCTCTAAAAAAGCGGTGTGGCCATATTATTTAACCACCTTGATACCAGCATGCTACCCCCCCTTCCTGTCCAGGCCATTTTCAGTTTTCAGCGCTGTGATATTGCGACTGACAATGACTCGGTCATGAAACACTGTACCCACAATACATTTTATATCTTGTTTTGTGACAGATAGAGTTTTCCTTTGTTTGTATTTAAAGCCACAATTTTTTTTTTGCTATATAAAAGTAAAAAAGCTAAACATTTTGAAAAAAAAGAAACTCTTTTACTTTCTGTTATAAAACATAACAAATAAAAATTCCAGGTGAGTTCAACATTGCCAAAATTACCCCTTTTTGGAATGTGGACACCTCAAGTTAGTCTTTTTTTGCCACAATCTTTTGAAAATTATTATTACTATTATTATTATTATATTATATTATATTATACAGGTTTTTTTTTAGGCCCAACAGTTTATGCAGCACTTTACAATGTAAAAGAAGACAATACAGTTACAATGCAGTTCAATACAGAATAATTAGGAGGGCCCTGCTCATGGAGCTTACAATCTAAAGTATCTTACACTCTGAAAATGGAAAATCATGCTGGTTAATGTGAACTGAGCTTTTAAATGTCACCCACTGAAGCTAAATGCAAGTCATGCATTATTAGTGGAAGAAAGTTCAGTGGAGGATGACATTGTGTTGTGATTAATTTGCATTATGTGCAATAACTAAATATCATGGATAAAACCAAAAACTCTTCTGGGGCACATTGTGATCTGCAGGTGCATGCCATGCACAACTCTTTATCTTGATGTTGCGATTAAAGCTTTGAGAATTAAACTTGTTTTGTAAGTATATAAAATCTTCATATACAGAGTTCATTATTGTATATCTCTCCTGTGTTTTGAGCTTTAATGACCTTTGATCTAATGGACTATATAAAATTATACATTTGACTTTTGAGATATACCTTCATTTGTTAGGACCCAGGTCTGACCCTGCAACCTCTGCTGTGTCTGGCGATGTTTGTTTTTGCTGAGCCATTGGTGATGCTGGACATATAGAAAATAATTCAATATGGATAGACGCACTCCAATAGCGATTTCTTTATTGGTTAAAAACCATACAGCAAAAGATGAAATCAACAGCTGACATGTTTCACATTGTAACTACTGGTGCTTACTCATAGCTGACTCTTTAGGCAATAGACAAGAATTTATATGCACATGCCAATACAATTTTTACAGAGTAAATGAGGTGGGCTTAATTGAATAATTGAAGAGCTGGTGAATTAGTGGATACTCACTACACATGGAAGCTTGGCTCTGATTAAATCAATATCAGATCTGCTGAGGCCCATGTCTCACATGATGTTGCCTCTTTGATGCAACCTTAAACAATAAAGCCCAAATTGCTACTACAATATGTGCACATTTCATGGTTTTTAGAATTGCTGATGACAAATCTATACATCTAAAAACATAGATAGGAAGTAAAAACATCAAAAAAGGCAAAAAAAAACCAAAAACATGAAAACCAAGTACATGTATTAATATATAAGTTTATATAGAAGAATACTCAAGCGCTGATATGAATAAGTGCTAATAGTGAGAAATAACTAAATGATGCAAGCTGCAACCAATCTGATGGTCTTCTGACACCGCGACTGAAATAAGAAATCAAATGGAAATACATGACTTTTTCTTTGCTTTGGAAGTTTCTGTGATGAGGTTTATGGCTAACCTTGTACATATAGGGGTTGTTTGTACATATAGGGGTTATTTGATCCCCTAATTTGGTAGCTTTATTTATTATTTCATTTTATTTTTGTTTGTATTATTGTGCAGCACTTATCACTCAATGATTTTTTAGTTCTTATCACGGCTCACCACAAATTTTATTAATCATCCAAAAACAGCAGGGTGGGAGGTTGATTTTAATGCACCAGTATTTACATTTGATGTATTAACCCCTTCCCGCCGACCGTACGCACATCTGCGTACTCGGCTTTCCGGGGTTATACCGGGATGATACCCGCAGCTGCAGGCATCATCCCGGTACTGTTGTTTAGAGCGGGCGATCGGCTATCCGAGTATAACAACCAATGCAGCTAAAAGCCGCTCGGCTGTTATACCGGAGGAGCGGGAGGGGACATCCCGCCACCTCCCGACGCTCTTACCGGGCCTCCCGTGCATAAAGAGTACCTGTCACCACCTATTACTGTCACAAGGGATGTTTACATTCCTTGTGACAGCAATAAAATTTAAAAAAAAAAAAGTTTTTTTTAAACGCAATTTACAAGTATAAAAAAAAATAAATAAAAAAAAAATCTTTTTAAAGTGCCCCCGTCCCCGCGAGCTCGCGCAGCGAAGAAAACGCATACGGAAGTCGCGCCCGCATATGTAAACGGTGTTCAAATCACACATGTGAGATATCGCCACGATCATCAGAGCAAGAGCAATAATTCTAGCCCTAGACCTCCTTTGTAACTCAAACCTGGTAACCGTAAAAAAAATTTCAAGCGTCGCCTATGGAAATTCATAGGTACCGTAGTTTGTCGCCATTCCACGAGTGCGTGCAATTATAAAGGGTGACATGTTTGGTATCTATTTACTCGGCGTAACATCATCTTTCACATTATACAAAAAAATTGGGGTAACTTTACTGTTTGGATTTTTTTTAATTCATGATAGATTTGCGTTTAAAACACCGCTACACAAATACCGTGTGATATAAAATATTGCAACAATCTCCATTTTATTCTCTAGATTCTCTGCTAAAAAAATATATATAATGTTTGGGAACTCTAAGTAATTTTCTAGCAAAAAATATGGATTTTAACTTGTAAACACCACATTTCAAAAATAGGCTTAGTCATGAAAGGGTTAATATATGTATATATTTTCATTATTGCTGGAAGAAAAACATGTTTATAGGAACACCTGCAAAAATTGACATCAACGCCAAAGAATTCATTATATATATATATATATATGTCATTAAACGCAGTATTCCATATATATAAAAAAGAGCTTTGTTTAATTATGTTAAGACTTCAAAGCAATCCTTCCAGCAAAAATTATAGAACACTTATTTCCCCCTTATTGACAGTAATAATTCTCACATAAGGCTACGTTTCTATTCATCTCTTCTAGGTTTCAATATATTAATTAAAATTATTGCATGAAAAAGAACATGTATGTATGTGTAAAAATGCTGGACAGCTCCCTGGACAATTCCTTGAATGATGCTGCTTTAAACCTGGTTTTTCTTGAACTTTGAACCCTTTGTTCCTCCCATCAACTTCTTATTTTAGCCATACCTTTGAACTTCCTGTTTGCAAGATTA